>NW_020837968.1:14832724-14868126 GCF_003676395.1 Aethalodelphis obliquidens | reverse complement strand
CTTCTTCCTCTGTGTCCTCCTGGTCCTGTAAGTCTCTTCCCAGTGGCCTTACTGCCTATCATGCTCTCTCTGCTCTAGCCTTTAACTGATAACCTTGTATTAGTTTGCCAGGACTACCACAACACAGTACAAAAGACTGGGTGGCTTAAACAGCCACAGTCTTTTTGCTCACAGTTCTGGAGGCTAGAAGTGGAAGATCAAAGTGTCAACAGGAGTGATTTCTTCTGATGGCCCCTCTTTTTGGCTTGTAGATGACCATCTTCTCCCTGTGTCTTTACATGGTTTTCCTTCTGTGTGTTTATGTGTCCTAATCTCCTCTTCTTATAAGGAAACCAACCAGTCATACTGGATTAGTGCCCACCCTAATGACCTTATTTTACCTCTTTAAAGACTCTACTTTCAAGCACAGTCACACTGTGAAGTACTGGAGGTTAGGAGTTTAACATATGAATTTTGGGAAGACACAGTTCGGTGCATAATACACCTTAGGGTCCTTTACTTCAGAGACCTATTTACATTACACTTTACTTCTTCAACCTTAAATCCATTTCATTCATTCCATAACTGTATAAGTGGGATGAAAACACTTCCAGGTTAAACATACATATCAATCGATTTCAAGATGCATCTCAATTCAGAAATGTGAAATGAAAGGAAAAATATTGTCTTAGAAGAAATACGGTGATAGACAACTTTGAAAACTAAGAAATTCCTGCAATATTCAAAGAACCGGATCTCTAAGGGTTAGAATTTAATTAAAACCATTATGGTCCATGACAGAGGGGTGGGAACATGGCACCCCATTTGATGATCCATTTAGACCAGTTAGGTACACATTCTAAACACTCCTACCATCACAGAGGAGCTTTCCCATGGTTTGGATAGGGAGTGAGGGAGGGAGCTGGGGAACTGTTCATACACCCCCAAAGTTCTTTCATTAAGGAATAGAACACTGTACGTTGACCAGGCTTTTTCTGTAGGCCCTTCATTTTCAGCCCCTACAGGGCTCTAGTTCCCCCTCAGAGTAAACACATAAATATCAAGTGGGCAACCAGTAAATTTTGACTGACTGCTTTGGTACCATCATTTCAGGGATATTAACACAGGAGAGAGATGAATGCCAAATCGCCTCCATCTTTGTTTCTGAGGATGAGGATGTGTAAGTGTGTTCCCTTTAATCCTACGACCCACTTCTAATTAAAGGAAAAGTTCCCAGTAAGAAGAGCCACCTCCCAGGGGTAAATATGAAACCAAAATTCACAGTCTCTTTCCAATACTTCTCCTCTCTCTACTTCAGCACTTCAGCCCCAAGTAAATAACTTTAACGTTCAAAGTGAGCATTAAACGTTGAACAGATCAAAACTGAATTCTAAATGCTTATGTTGACTAATGTCCCCAAGACTGTTAGGACAGCCTCCGCCTTGCCCTGTGCTCTCCTTGAGGCACTTTCACTGATCTCCCAAATTCTGCCACAAATTCCACCTTACTTCTTGTTTCCTTCATGACCATTGCTAATGAATGAGGACAGGTAAATATAAAAAATCAATTTATTCTTTCCCACCCAGAGCATTTCCTTGTTTTTGCAGTTTCTGTCTAAAATAACCTTATTTGAAAGTCATCTTAAAAGGGTGTCACTCTTATTTTGATGTCTCTAACCACATAACCCAGGCTGCCCCGTAACTGTTTTTCTTCGGTGAACTGATCAAAAGTCGCCTGTCTAATTATATCATCTGGGAAGCAGGCAGAGCCCTTGGAGGGGAGCAAGCACCGTTCATACCAATTTGGCTTCAGCTACTACATCGCCACTCTGCAAAGAGGTTAATTCTTTGGATGCTGACCAAAAAGAAACAAGAGGGAAAACCAATACAAGCAAGACAAACAGGCTGCTATTCCTGGATCCATAAAAATATACCTTTGGAAGTGGTTTAGCGAGGAGAAAAATATTTTTTAATTCCCACCACAACATTTGTCAGTATAATGTCTTCCTGAATAAACAGTGCTCTGTTGGAACTATATGAGACAAGAAGCTTTCCAGCTAAATGACATTTTTTGTTATCAAGGTTATCTATCCAAGTGGATTGTTTGATCACTCGCACCTCCGGGTTTAAGGCAGAGGGATACCTTGTGCCCATACATTCCTTCATTTTTAAGAGAAGGGGCACAGGGACAAATCATAAGATATTTAAGTGCTGGGAAACTTCTTAGCCTGAGTATTCTTTCTCAGGAGTCAGCTTTCTCCACCAGGGCTTCTATTCATGTGGGATGTAATGTTATTTCATTTTCCTCTGGTCATCTTACATCCCTGGAGAGAGCTTGACTCATGATATAATTATAGGCTGGGCCGGTTCCCACTGAGAGTCACTCCAGACTGCCACCAGCCTGCCCCACGCGGATCTTCCACTCCAATGCCAAAGAGCATGAACTCTGCCAGAAACAGAGTGACACTTTTTGCAGGATCGTTCATGATTAGGTTCTCAGGAAGCAGTTTGCAGTGGCTGTCCTCTTTCCTTCTAGGGAGACAGTGAGCCTGGAGGTTAGTGACTCACTGGAGAACCAGCCGATTTGTGGTCTCTGGGGCTGGTTGGAGTTCTCTTTGGTGGTTCATAAAATGGTTCCTGGAGGACGTATTTTTCAGATGTTTGGGAATTTAAGCTTATTTCACAGAAAATATGAATTTTGTCATTCAAGTCACGGCATAGTCTTGTGTAAGGCCATGTTGGGGATAATTGTGGCAGCCCACTCCTACTCAATGATTTTTTACCTGCCCCTAATTCTACTCATCCTGGATAGAGGTCAATCAGGGCTGTGGAATCCCAGCTCTAGAGGGACATGGGGAAATCATTTCTAGCTGTTTGATTTCACATAAGTAAACAGTTTTCTCACTTTTTGTAATCCTTCCAGAGCTGGAAGCTCCCTAACTACCCATTTGAGAGCCACAGCAGAATGTTATCTCCCTGCATTCAATATCTTTTTCTTTTCCTGTGCCCACCACAAACTTAGACTCTTTCCATTGGGTCTAGTTTCCTCGGCTCCAAGGTTCATATCAGATCTCTTGCCTTCCTGACCCCCAATCCAATTTTCACATTCCTCATTATTTTCTTTATCATAGTACCCAGTTCTTCCTTCACAGCTCTTATCATTATTTGTAATTATATATTTATTTTGTGTGCTTATTTGCTTAAAGTCTTTGTCCTTCTACTAGGTTGCAAATTTCATGAGCAAAGACACATCCATTTGTTTTAAATTTCGCTACTATTAAACACAGGATTTCACATAGAACCCCTAGAACCTGTCACAGACTTAGTTTTTAATATACATTAGTTATAATTAACATTATTATTTCATCATCATCATTCATTGATTAAATAAGTTTTTCAGCATCCTAGCAACTAAATTTTTCATGCTGCTGAAAACCGTAACCACTCCCCCTCCCCCATTTTTTCCAATTTTTCTCTTAGGCTTATTTCCATATGTACCATGAAGGATCCTGGATTTTTTCTAAAGGAAAAACCATTAGGGAAAGTAGTCCATATATTTTTTTCTGTCATTTTGATGTTGGATTCTCCTCACGGCCATATGGTCATGGGGTTGATCCAAATTGCTTTTTCCTCAGAAGGTCTCAGAAGCTTCATATTCAGAGTGCAATGGCATCAAGAGCACCCAAAACATTACATCATAAGGAGCGAGTTAAAAAAATGGGCAGAAGATCTAAATAGACATTTCTCCAAAGAAGACATACAGGTGGTCAACAGGCATATGAAAAGATGTTTGACATCGCTAATTATTAGAGAAATGCAAATCAAAACTACAATGAGGTATCACCTCATTCCAGTTTGAATGGCCATCATCAAAAAGTTTATAAATAATAAATGCTGGAGAGGGTGTGGAGAAAAGGGAACCCTCCTACACTGTTGGTGGAGATGTAAATTGGTGCAGCCACTATGGAGAACAGTACGGAGGTTCCTTAAAAAACTAAAGAAAGAGCTACCGTATGATCCTGCAATCCTACTCCTGGGCATATATATGGAGAAAACTATAATTCAAAAAGATACATTCACCCCAATGTTCATAGCAGCACCATTTACAATAGTCAAGACATGGAAGCAACCTAAATGTCCATCGACAGAAGAATGGGTAAAGAACATGAGATATATATTTCATGTCTCTATATATCTGGATCACTGTGCTATACACCTGAAACTAACACAAAATTGTAAATCAATTATACTTCAATTTTAAAAAAATCATTTTTACCCGAAAACGATCTCACTGATTTGGCTAGAAAGCATTCCACTGGGTGACCCAATGTTGCTACTGGCCGAGCCTAGGCCATGGGCGCTCAGTAAGAAAACAAGTCAAATCCTCAGAAATAAGGGTAATTTCAGCCTAACTCATCTCCTTCTGGGGAAGGTAGGCTGGGAGTTACGGGGGAGGACCTGCTGCCTGAATGCGATGTGTTTCCACACCCTCCACTCTTGGGCAACCCTATGCTAATTCACATTTCTTCTGAAACACTTCCCACCAAGGCCACCGAAGGAAGGGGCCCCACCAAAGGAAGGGGCCCTGTGGTGCGCTCATCCCAACTGGCTGCCCCAGGCACAGCTCTTAAATCTTCTCACCTGCCTATTTCTGAGCAAGTACTGAAAAAGCTCTCTTCTTGGAGTTAAGATACCTGAGCTTTCATCTCAGCTCTGCCACTCGTGAATTGTACATGCTTGAATAAGGCTTTCGCTTCTCTGAGGCTCAGACACTATAACTATAAAATGAGGATACTAACTTATAGAGTTATGGCGATCACTTCAATAATAATAATTATGCTAATAACAACAGCCATAAAGTTTCTGAAAGCACAGTGCTTAACACTTCGTAGGATATTCTTTAAGTATTTATAGGATCTGTTGAAACCAAGTTACCCAGGGTAATTCCTAAGCTTATTGAAATGCAATTTTTTAAAAATATTTTTATCAATATCATCAAATATTTTTTTGAACTATCATTCCTACGAAAGCATTGGGAATGCAATTAAGAAAACTGTTCTGTCCTTAAAGAGCTTCTGATTTAGTCAAGGACACACAACAGAAAGATTATGCAGTGCATAGCAATAGAAAGTAAAGTGCATTGAGCGTCAGATGAATGGCTTGAAAAACACATGCGTCAAATATCACAGACAGCAACTATTCCTAAGACTGGAGCAATTGTAGGAATTTCTGGGAAGAAGTAACTCATCACTTTTGTTTCAGTTATACTTTTCTGTGTAACAAACCTCTCCAAAATTTAGCAGCTCAAGAAAAATGATTTAGTTTTTTTTTTTTCCATGATTCTGTGAGTTGGTTGGGATATCATTTTGCTAATCTCCTCTAAGCTGACTCCTGAAGCTGCATTCAACTGGAAAGCCTGCTGTGCTAGCCAGTTGAATGCCAATGGTTGTTGATTGGGGGATCTTGGTTCTCCTCTATGTGACCTCAATCCTCCATTTAGGTCCCCTGCTGTTCTTAGTTGGAGGTCTCAGAATAGCATCCCAAGAGGGTGAAAGTAGAAGCTGCAAGGTCTCTTGAGGCTCAGGCTGCAAAACTCACACGGTATCGTTTCCACTTCAGAATTCTAGTCAGATTTAAGGGTGGAGAAAAGCAGCAAAGCCACATTGCAAAGAGGCATGCGTACTGGGATAAGAATCAGTGACCATTAAAAAATCTATCAGAGCTTAGGTTTGTAAATATCTGTGTATAAATTTGCCTTTTGTCACTATACTGGCAATCTCTTCAGGGCAGGTAATATATCTTATTAACTGTTTGCAGTGACTACTATAGAGTCTAGGACAGAGCAAGATCTCAGTAAAGGTTTGCAAAGTATAAGCAGATATATTATTACATGTATGCATACTAATAGTGTAATAATAAAAATAGTTTTGCTGACTTCCAAATCTGGTATAAGAGAGTAGCAAACTAGAGCGATCTTCCCAACTTAAACAATTAAATAAGTGGAAAGATGCATGAAATAGTTGTCTTCAGACAATAGGCAGTACAGAATAGTGATCCCTGGAAGAAGGGAAACAAACAAGGTGAGCCCTACAGATGCTCCAGATTATTGCCTGTAAAGAGTTTCCAACGTGTAGTGCAGGGAGGGAAGAGCCAAACAGAGCCTGGTGGTGCCCTGAGTTGAGAAGACAAACTTCCAAGTTAGAGGAGTCCAAAGGGGCTGGAATTCACAGAGAAGAGTACCAAACAAAGAAAGAGAAAACATTGCTCAGAGAAAGAGAACCCTGGACATCTGTAGATTCCCTTGAGTCTTTGGCTGAGGATGGATCTATAGAAATTTATGAAGAAACTACCAAGATCAGGGAAAGAACAGGCAGAAGAAGCCCCAGAGCTCACACAAAACTAGGAATAGATAGTGGTTCCACCGGCTAGTTTAACATGTCAATCTGTCAATTCAGATGTGTTGTATGCAGTGTTTGTTATGGGATAAACTGTGCCCCCTCCAAAATTCATATACTTAAATCCTAACCCCAACTACCTTAAGTGTGACTGCATTTGGGATAGAGCTGATTAAGTTAAACTGAGGCGTTTGGGGTGGGCTCTAATCCAGTATGACTGGTGTCCTTATAAGAAGAGGAAATTTCAGAATTCTCTGGCTGTCCAGTGGTTAGGAGTCCACGCTTTCACTGCTGAGGGCACAGTTTCAAGCGCTAGTCATGGAACTAAGATCCCACAAGCCGCGACATGGCCAAAAAGAAAAAAAATAAAAGAGGAAATATGGACACACAACAAGACACTATGGATGTACATGCACAAGGGAAAAACCACGTGAGGACACAGCAAGAAGGCAGCCATCTGCAAGCCAAGGGGAGAGAGAGATCAGAGGAACCCAACCCTGCTGATACTTTGATCTTGGACTTCCAACCTCCAGAACTGCAAGAAAATTAATTTCTGTTGTTTAAGTGACTCAGTCTGTGCTATTTTGTTATGGTAGCCCTAGCAATCGAATGTAGACCTCAGAACATATGAGGCATATGAGGGTCCTCAGAAGAGTATTGAGTCAGAAGTGGGTCCAACTTAGCCATGGGCTGAAATCTGTTCTGGATCCAACTAACAAAGCTTCAAGGCAAGCCACAAACTATTTCCACATAACTTAAGCAGATCCCAGTACAAAACTCAAAAATATTTAAAGGGATAAAAAAAAAAAAAAAACAAAAACAAAAAAGAAAGAAATTTAGTACCCAACAATGTAAGGTTCACAAGTCTGGCATCCATTAAAAAATTGCCAGGCATGCAGAAAAACAGGGAAATAAAATCCATAGTGAGGAAAATAGTCAGTAGAAACAGACCGAGAAAGGGCACAGATAAAGGAATCACTAGATGAAAACAGTTATTATAAAAAAAACTCCATATGTTTAAAATGGTAGAGGAAAGCAGCAGCCTGATAAGGATAGTTATGGAAAACTTTTATGAGGATATTTAGGAAGGTTATGGAACATAATTGTGGAAAGATCGCTCTGGAAGATATTTTAAAAGCTACACAATGAAGTTCTAAAATGAAAAATACAACATTCTAGGTGGAAAATATACTGGATGGAATTAACAGCAGATCATACACTGGAGAAGAAAATGAACAAACTATCAGTGAGAGGTTGGACAACATGAAACCACCAAATATATGTACAATCAGAGTCTCAAGAAAAAGAGAAAGGAATAAAGAAAAAAAATCTGAAGAAATAATAACTAAAACTTTTCCAAATTTGATGCAATTATAAACACAGAGAGCTAAGGAATTCAGAAAATGCTCAGCAGAAGAGAAATGAAGAATAATTATGCCAACATATGTCATAATCAAATTCTTTAAAATGAATAATAAAGTGAAAATATTTTTTAAAATCATAGAAAAAGACACATTACATACTGAGGAGAAAAGATAATAAAGCAACAGGTTTAAAATGCTGGAGGGTTGGGGCCTCTATAAACCTAAAATTCTATACTTAGAAAAAATGTCTTTCAAAAATAAACACAAAATAGACTTTATTAGACTTAAAAAATCTCTAGAAATTCATCACCTGAATACTATATTACAAGAAACGTGAAAGAAAGTCCTTCAGGCAGAAACAGAAGGATAGCAGCCAGAACTCTGAATGTATACAAAGGAATGGAGAACACCAGAAATGCAAAATATATGTTTAAATATAAATGATTCTTTGTTATTTTCTAAACCACTTTTTTTTTTAATTGTGGTATAGTTGTTTTACAATGTTATGTTAGTTTCTGCTGTACAACGAAGTGAATCAGCTATATGTATACATATATCCCCTCCCTCTTGGACCTCCCTCCCCACTCCATCCCACCCATCTAGGTCATCACAGAGCGCTGAGCTGAGCTCACTGTGCTATACAGCAGTTTCCCACTAGCTATCTGTTTTACACATGGTAGCGTATACATGTCAACTCCAAGCTCCCAATTCATCCCAACCCCCTGAAAACCACTTTTTAAATTAGCTATTTAAAACAAAAATCATTTAAAAATGTATTATTGAGCTTATAGCCTATGAAGTAAAATGTGTGACAATGATACTACTAAGGTAAAAAAGAGAGAAATGGAAGAATACTTTTATGAAATTCTTATACTTTATGTAATATAGTATAATATCACCTGAAGGTAAACTATTAATAGCTAAAGATACATATAACAAACTACAAAGTAACCACCAAAAGTATTTTTCGAAGGCATAATGTAAAAGCCAATAGAGAAGATGAAATGGAATCATAAAAAATGTGCAACTAATCCAAAATAAGGCAAAAAAGAGGAAAAGGGAGGGAGAAGATCATGAGACAAATAGAAAATAAACAGCAATCATATCAATAATCACATTAAATATAAATGATCTAAACACAACAATGAAAAGTCAGAGGTTATCAGATTGGAAAATAAACAAACAGATGCAAAACAAAAAAGAAAGCTGAACTACTTGCTAACTACAAGAAATGAAATTAAACAAAGACACAGATATTAAACATAAAGATGCAGATAGGTTAAAAGTAAAAGGATAGAAAGAGATCCATCATTCTAGTATTAAAGAAAATGGAAATGCCTACATCAATATCAGACAAAGTAGATTTCTGGTAAGAAATATTATAAAAGATAAAGAGGGTTATTTCATAGTAAGAAAGCAGTCAATTTATCAAAAGTACATGTCAGTCTTAAATGTTCATGCAGCTAGTAATAGAGATTCAAAATATATGAAGCAGAAACCCAGAGAAGCAAAAAGAGAAATAAATGAATTCACAAATACAGTCAGATAATTTAACACCTCTCTCAATAAATGATAGAAAAAAAATGAGTAAGAAAGACAACATTATCAAACAACTTTATCTAATTGACATTTGTGGAACATTATCCAACATCAGCAAAATACGATCTTTCCAAAAGCACCCAGAACATTTATCAAGATCAACCATATTCTAAGCCATAAGACAAGTCTCAATAAACTTAAAAATATTCAAATCACACAAAGTATGTTCTCTGACCATAATGGAATGAAATTAAATATGAGTAACAGAAATATCTTTGAAAAATCTCCCAGTATTTAAAAACTAAACAATACACTTTTATATAACCCAATGGTCAAAGGAAGAATCAACAGAAAATTAGAAAGTGTTTTGAATGGAATAAAAATGAAAACAAGACATATCTTATTTGTGAGGGAATAACTACAATAATAGTTAAAGGAAAATGTATAGCTTTAAATGCTTATATTAGAAAAGAAGACTGGTCTCAAATCAGTGATCCTAATGTCTACCTTAAGGGAAAAGGAAAAGAAGAGCAAATACAAAAAAATAATAATAAAAGAGCAGAAATCAATGAAGTAGAAAGCAGGAAAATGATATTAAAATTCATTAAATCAAAGCTGGTTCCTTGAGAAGATAAACAAATTTGATAAACATCTAGGGGAAAAGTGAGAAAATATAAACTACCAGCATTAGAAACAGGGAACATCAATCACTACAGTACCTACAAGATAATAAAAGAATATTCACAGGCAAATACTAACAATCAAGAAAATAATTTTAAGATGTAAATTTTTCCAAATTAATAACTAGATCCAACATAATCACAATCAAAATCCCAACAGGCCATTGTGTACAAATTGACAAGCTGATTCTAAAATTTGTATGGAAAGTTAAAGGACCTAGAATAACTAAAAAGTTTTGAAACAAAAGGAACAAAGTTGGAATACTTATACTACCTTATTTTAAGACTAGATATAAATCTATAGTAATCAAGACAGGATGATATCTGCAGCAGCAAACAGATCAAATAGAGAGTCTATGGGCACACCATTGTAAAAATTAACTCAAACTGAGTCATAGAACTAAATGTAAAAGTCCAAACTATAAAATTTCCAGAAGAAAACAAATGAGAAAAGCTTGGTGACCTTAGATTTGGCAAAGGTTTCTAAAATAAGCATAAAAGACACCATCTGTAATATGGTGATATCAGTAATTTATAATATATATTTATAATTTATAACATAAATAACAAGTTGGATTTCCTAAAAATTAAAAACTATTGTTCTTTAAAAGACACTGTTATGAAAATATAAAGCAAGCTACAGACTGGGAGACAAGATTTGTGAATCTTATATCCAATTAAGGACTGGTATCTAGACTGTATAAAGAACACTTATAACTCAAAAATAAAAATGCAAAAACCCAACGGTTTTAATGGGCAAAAGATTTGAACAGATACTACACCAAGGAAGATATATAAATGGATAATAAACATATGAAAATGTAAATTAAAATCACAATGAGACACTGCTACACATCCACTAAAATTCTTTTTTAATTCACCATACCAAGTGTTAGCAAGTATGTGGAGGAACTGAAACTTTCATACACTGCCGATAGGAATTTAGAAAATGAAAAATTGTACAATCACTTTGGAAAACATTTTGGCAGTTTCTTAAACAGTTAAACATTCATAACCCAGACATTCTAGTCCTAAACATTTATCTAAGAGAAGTTAAAAAGAGATAACCACACAAAGACTTGTACATGAATGTTCATATTAGTTTTGTTTGTAATAGCCCAAAACTGGAAACAACCAAAATGTCTATCAACAGCTGAATGGATAAATAGGTAGTGGTACATCCATACAATGCAGTACTACACAGCAATAAAAGTGAACTCTTGATATACACAAAAATATAGATGGATACATCTTAAAATAATTATGCTGAGTTGAATAAATCCAGTTACAAAAGAGTGCATGCTATATGATTCCATTTAAATAAAACTCTAGAAAATACCAACTACTCTATATTGACAGAAAGCAGACCAGTGTGTCTGCTGGATCCAGGAACTCTAGGGAGGAAAGGATGAATTACAAAGCACCTGGGAGTAATGGATATGTTTATTATCTTAATTATGGCAATGGTTTCATGGGAGTATTCATATGTCAAACTCATCAAATTATACACTCAAAATGCAGTTTATTGTATACCAATTATAACTAAATAAAAATTCAAAATTTAATAATATTAGTACTTAATAATTATTTAGAGCCTACTTTGAGATAGATCAGCATTTCCCAATCTTTTAAAATCTCAGGATCTTTTTATGCTTTTAAAAGTTATTAACTATCCCCAAAGACCTTTTGTTTATGTGAGTTTTATCTATCAATATTTACCATATTAGAAATTAAAACTGAAAATTTTGAAAATATTTAAACAACAATATAAAAATAATAATAAACTCATTTCTATGAAGAAATAATTTCTACCACATAGAGTTGTGAAAAGAATTAAATATAGCAGAGTGTCTAGGACATGGGATGGCTCAATAGATGGTAGTTATCAATATGTAATTCCATACAATAAATAATTAAGAAATGTATTATAACTTGCTCTCCTGTATAATCAAAAGTGATGCTAGTGACATAGTAGCTACCTGTCTACGTGTGACTGAAATAAACACATAGCATAGAACCCAAATCCTATTGTATATATAGACTTAGAAATGACCTTAAATATAGATGAAACATCATAAGCGACCCCCAAGCAAAACTTATCATATATCCTTGTGTTTATAAGAACATAACATATAATTTTTTCCAAGGCATTATGAGTCAATGGGAAATTAACAGATTATTAGACAATGGTATACAAAATAAATAGCCAATAAGGCAGAAAAAAATCAACTTCAAATCACACACAAAAATAAGTTTGAATGTTTATAAGTGAAAACACACAAAAAAGTTCTATAAGGAAGGGAATTCTAAATTTAAAAACGGGGAAAACTTATAAAGAAAAATAATTCAAATTTTACCAAAAATTTAAATTTTTATTAAAAAATAAATTAAATTTTACAAAAAAAGCAAATTGCCCTAAGTAAAAATTCATAAGATAAACAAATAATCCACAAACATGTAGCCTGTGTATCTTTAGTATAAAATAAACTTATGCAAAATGTTTAAAACAAAGAACTGAAACAATGATTCACATGATTTGCAAATGAGAAAAAAAATTTCTCAGCCTCAGTATCAAGCATAAATGTATGTGTACAAATTTCAGACAAAGATATACAATTTTCTTTTCCAAAAAGGAATTTCTTTATGTCAATAACACTTTCTAAGGTGATACCAGGGAGTGTGAATATACACTAAAGAGTCTCTACAAGCATCAGAAACTCAATTCCAACCAATTTAACAAAAAAGAAAAAAAAAAGAAAGAAAGAAAGAAAGAGACAGGGAGGTGAGAAGGAAGAAAAATTAATTTTTTGGCTCATATAAGAGAGAAATATAGGAGTAGTGCCAGCTGGTTTTAGTCATTGGTGGACCCCAGTGGTCCCACCTAGTAATCAGGGTTCAGCTTTTTCCACTCCTTCCCTCAGCTCTGCTCTCCCCTGTTGTGGATCAATTCTCAGGCTGGTTGTCTCCATGTGCTAGGAAATGTGATCAACTGTGGCTCCGGTATACCTGGTCCTCTTCATAGCTCACAATTTTGAAGGAAAAAAGAGAAACTCCCCTAAAAACAAAACAAAACAACTGTGATGGCCCAGCCTGCGTAATATACTGACCCAGGATGAATTGCTGTGTTGTTGTTTTCTGTTTTGAGAAGCCAGGGAACAAGTACTGTAATTGGTGTCCTTCCTGATAGAGATGGGCACGTGTAATGGCCACCCCATGTGAATCACAGGTGTGAGGGAGAGCAAGTTCTCAAAAGGAAAAGATACTAGAAAAATACCTTAGAACAGACATTTTCCTATAGTAGAAGGCAAGTGGATACAACTTTCTGGAAAGCAATTTGAAAATATGTATCAAGAACTTTAAATGTGCCTATACTTTAATCTAGCACAAGCCCGAATCTCCTTGAAGACAGGGATCATATTTTATTTATGTTTTGAATCACCAGCCCCAAGAACATTAATATGAAAGAAGAAAGCAGTAAATAATGAATAAGGAAACAAGCAAATAATTCCTCTTCTTGGACTCTATTTTAGGGAAATCAAGCAAAACCAGTACAAGGATTTAAACACAAAAATGTTTATTGCACCCAAAACGACAAACAAGGGATGCATTAGGTAAACTATAATAATATTAATGGCAGTTAAAAATAATGTTTACCAATAATTTAACTGACATGTGAAATGCTTATTACATATGTTAAATCAAAACTACAGGATAAAAATATATACTATGTATGTTAATATGAATATATAATATATATTCATATACTAGGAGAAAATACACAAAAATATTTGTACTGGTCATTTCTGCATATATGGGTGTTTTTTAATTTATTTCTGTTTCTTCCATATTTTCAACTTTCCAAAGCTAGTATGTGCTATTTTAAAAACCAGAACAACAACAAAGACCTCATTAAAAAGTAATTGACAGGGGCTTCCCTGGCGAGCCAGTGGTTAAGACTCCACGCTTCCACCGCAGGGGGCACGGATTCGATCCCAGGTTGGGGAACTAAGATCCCGCATGACGGACGGCGCGTTCCAAAAAGAGAAAAGTAGTTGACAAGACAGCTGCTCTTCATAGCAGTATGATTTGAGGGTCACCATACAAATAGATGGGTGCGCAGGTCTCACTGGAGATGACCCAGGTGGGGTGCTATTTTCAGAACAACTCCCAGGGACAAAGGGGTCCAGGGCTATGGATCAAAGTGGGAGGAAGGTTACTCAAGTATGCATGACATGTGTTCTGAAGTGGGAAATCAGAATTTTAAAGGAACTGAATGCAGAATGAAAAAAAACAATAAAATAGGTCAGATCTAAAAGTCAAGGAATTATAAGAAGATAGAATCTTGTAGGTTCTACAGGGGAGGAAGGTATCATTTCTGAAAGAGGTCACTGTAGGCTAACACGGTGGTGCCCCCAAAGGCAAACTCAACTGCGTGGTCCGCTTTTCCATAGACTGAAATGACATACATGAGGGCTGGTGGGGGAGGGGTGTGTGTACATGTTGCTTGTCTGAAGGAAGGACGGAGATTTACTCCCTGGGGACATGGAAGAAGTAAAACAAAGATGTGCCTTTGCTTTGGGGTAACTCTCTCTACCCCTACTGTACCTCCACACACAGACCACAGTATGGCTTTGGCTGAGAGAGCACATACTTTTGCACAACCTGGTTCCGTAACCAGAACTTTCTTCGTTCCCTTCTTCATCTAGTTAATTCCTGCTCAAACTCCAGACTCAGTACTGTTGTCACATCCCAGCCCTTCCTGAGCAGGCCAAATGCATGGTGCTGTGCCCTGCCATGTAGTTTACTGTCACAGAATTTGCCTCACTTGCAATTTACATTTCTTTAGGATGACTTGATTAATGTCAGCCTCTTCTGCAGACTGCAAATTCCATTGTACTCCTGGTGCCCAGTACACTGCCTAGAACACAAAAAACCTGCAACAAAAAATGAAAAATAAAAAAAGAATTTTGAATAAGTGAAGGTAGAAAAGAACCACTTTAAGTACAGGTGCACAGTTCCTTCATGGAAGATTCCAAGAGCAGTGATAGTGGCAGGTGGCCATCCTCAAGGAGCCAAGAGGCAGCAGGTGACAAGGCACTCCAAGAGAAAGAGAACATGGAACTTTGGAGGCATCCCAGACTCCATAGAAAAATTACCAAGTGAGAGAAAGTACACCCATGTAGCACCTCAACCCCTGTGCATTAACAGTACACACAACCCAAGATCGATGTTGGCAAAGCCTCTCTTGTTTCTATAATCAAATGAGTCCTGCCCATAGTGTGAAATGGAAATCAGACTTATCGTTGAGTTGACTCTGCTGCCTTCTTTTATTCACACTCCTTTACTCTACTCCCTTAATTTACTGCCCAGGATCCCCATACTTTTTCTTCCCTTACACAAAACCCTAAGTTCTGGGGCATCTTATTCTGTCCTATGAAGAAATGGAATTTCTCAGGACCTTTGCACTGTATAGTAGGAGGCTCCAAGGACGAATCCCAGAAGTCTCATAAGGTAGTCAGATTCAGAAGTACCTGCCAATTAGTTCTGCATCTGCCTATTCCATTGGAGCCAAGCTCCTCAAACATACACATTTGTGTGGGATTCTATAGGGACTGTTTTTGAAATCTTATCTTCTTGATTTTTGGTCCTTGAAAGAGAAAAAAAAAAAAAGGAGAAGAAGGATGAGAAGAAGAAAATAGTGAAAGTGGCTAAATTGTGTTTTGCCCTGGCCAATCACTCAATTAGTCACTAAGGGTGATTGTCATGGTGATGGTGATAATTTTGATGAGGAAGAGAAGGATGAAGGACAGGAGATAAATGATAAGGACAACAGGTATCAATCTGCAAACCTCACCATAGTGTCATCTCTAGGCTGCTTACCAGGTACTGCAGGCAAAGCCTTCACCGAAGGCTGAGTAAAAGGGTTATTATCGTGACAAATCTCAGATGAAAATATTGAAACTGTCTTATTCAAAAAAACTACTGGGCTTCCCTGGTGGCTCAGTGGTTGAGAGTCCGCCTGCCAGTGCAGGGGACGCGGGTACGTGCCCCGGTCCGGGAAGATCCCACATGTCGCAGAGCGGCTGCGCCTGTGAGCCATGGCCGCTGAGCCTGCGCGTCCGGAGCCTGTGCTCCGCAACGGGAGAGGCCACAGCAGTGAGAGGCCCGCGTACTGAAAAAAAAAAAAAAAAAAAACTACTATAGGGACTTCCTTTTCATTCTTGGGCAACATCACATGTTCTGATTTCAGGAATGCTCATGCCATCCATCCTGTTGCCTGGAGCAAAACTCTGTCTTATGGATGCCTTTTCTAGGTTGGCTTCTATATTCCCTTCTATAACTGGATGCTGAACTTCTGGAAAATCACATGTAAGATTCAATTCCTTTAGACAAGCATGTGAGTTTCTACTACCCAGAAATAGGTTAAAACTGAAGCTGAACTTGTTGATATCTGTGGGTGTTTTTACCCTGTTTTAAGTTAAGCCTCAACTTGGACTTCATAAACCTGGTCACTGGGTACCTTTTAAGTCCTTCCACTGAAAACAAAAGATTCAACCTGGTTGAGGCAGCCTAACTAGCTTAACTAATACTTGCTTCTTGCATAATCTCTGATGTTTAAAACCCTGTGGACAAATAACAGGAATTGAAAGAAATATGGGAAAAGCCCACAAAGGCAGTGGAATCCATGTCATAACTCAGGTCAGTGTTGGGCTCCAAACTCACTCCTTTGGAATGAAACAGAACACAGAATACAGAAAATTGGCTATTTACCCTCCAAATTTATTTTGTTTTTGTTGACTTGAATATAAAAGCCAAAAAAAGCAGCCACCCAAATTTTTAACCTTGTGAATGTACGTTGCACCAATTTTAGGTACTCTGCCTAATGTGCCAGTATCAATGGAGAAAAACAGTCATAAGAGGAAAAATGAAAACACATTAAAACATGAAAATATCTCTTTGCAAGCAATCTCTTTACTTAGTAGAAGCCACAACTTTATGGCTTTTTCAGCAGAGACAGCAGTGAATTTTTTAATTCTCTTTTTCCTCTGGGGCATTAAAGCCACACTATAAAGCAGTAGGCTGTCGATCAGTCATGAAAAGCTTAATGAATGGTGACATAAATGACAAGAATATGATCTATAGCCACTTTCTAAGCCATAGACTGTTTTAATTCTCCAAACTCCTCGTAACAAAAAGAGCTTTCTGAAAAACAAGGGAAGAGTTAACATCTTAGAAAGAAGAGGGAATACTTGGTGTTGGCTTCCAGCTTTCAATCTTGTCCAAGCTGAATATTGCATACAAATCTGTATTTGTGAGACACCCTCATCTACCAGTTAATCAAAGCCCTGGAAATTCAAGGAAACCTGTGTTTATGGAAATCTGGCATTTCTGTAAAGTTTTGAATGAGGGCTAAATAGAGCAGTTCATCTCATTTTGAAACTAATGATTCCTGCCAAGTGGTTTTCCAAAGCTGGGTCTTCTGGCTCAGTCAGCATTTAGGAATTCATTTATGAGTTGGGTTAGTCGGAGACTCTGGAATTCAGATTTATGTCTGCAACTCACTAGTTTGGTCCTGATAGGTCTCTGAAAAGAGATTGTAATCAATTAACCAAACCCAGACTTCAGGAAATTTTCATATCTCTAAAAGAAGTTCTGGTTTGGAGCTCTGTCCACTTTCTGAATCAGCCCCCTTCCCCTTCCCTCTGTGCCAAAAGCTGGGTCCTGCTGTGGACCACGTTCAGTTGTCTATGGTGCTCTTTCCATAGCTCACCCTCCATTCAGAACAGCCTCACTGGGTGCTCTGGAATTCACCTGCCTTAACAGACTTGCCAGTGTTTTATAAAATAGCAGAATATATGTGTGGTTTGCCACCTCACACAGTTTCTGTTCTATCCTTCTGTTTTCTTGATGAAAGTAGCAAAAGCTCTGATAATTATTCGTCCAATTTGTTTACAAGATTTATCTGCCCAGAAATGTTCCAGGAAATTAGAATATGAGTTTGGTGTGTGTGTGTGTGTGTGTGTGTGTGTGTGTGTGTGTGTGTGTTTCCCTCAGTCTTATAAACCCACACTTTACTTTTTTGAAAGGCGAGGCGCAAGCATTGAGCAGCTTTTCAATGTAACCATAAATTTACTATTTTTTTAAAAAATTCCCTTTGAAGAAGTCATCAAATAAATTAGCAAAGCTGGAAATGTGCCTCTAGTTTGCGTTGGCTTTGAATTTTAGGGAGTGACTTAATAAACAAAAGCCAATGAATTCAAACAATCACAAAGTAATTTCAATGATTAATCAAGTGTTAAAACTAGTTTAACCTCTCCTGTTTTACAAACTCTATATCACCCTGACTAAACTAATAGAGGAATAAGACACCCATCTGGAAATCTCATCTGAAATATTAGATTGGGAATCTAAAATTCAGCCAGATAGTGTGGCTTGTAGGGATATCCTGTCGGATAATAAATTGCATTAATCTTACTTAAATTTTCCATCTAAATCATGTCCTGAGGCCATATTACTCTGAGGAAACTATGCCTTACTTTAATTGCACTGTGCTACTGAAAACGATATTAAAAGAAGGGGTGGGGGGAGAACTTTTCTTATTTTTTTTTCTCCTGACTGGTTTCTGTAACTTAAAAAAAAAATTCATGTGAAACTTTCTGACTCTTCTGGAAGAACCGATGCCAGCTCAACTCAGCACCAATAGGAAACAGTGTCAGTCGCAGGGCACTTTCAGGAACTTTCCTCTGATTTATCTATTTCTTTTCTGTCTGTGAACTCTGAGCCATGGTGGCTTATGGCAAACTTTTTACGGGGGCAGTGGGAGGCGGGGAGATGCAGAAGAATATCCCTTACTTAGCCTCTTTTTGACTTTCATATATTCAGAGCTGCAACAGTGTCTTTCCTAATGATTCCACTGTGGCCTCCTTATTCCTTTCATTGTTTAATAGCAAACATTTAAATCTGCTCAAATTTTTCAACTATTAAAAAATTGCCAGGAGGGAAAAAAATATCACTTTGGCTTTCCTAGAGCTGCAAGCAAGGATTCTGCTGGCACCGGAGCCCCTCCCGGCTCTGTGCCTCTATCTGCCACTTACTATGCACTGTAAATATTAAGTGAACTAAAAAGTGTTAGAATAACGTTGACTCAGAGTTAAACCCACAAACCCTCGGAAATGCTGAGTCGTCTCTGCTGGTCCAGAGGTCTGCTCGGTTAGCATTCGTGGTGAGAGGGGATTCTTGGGGCAGAGCTCCACTATTTCCCCACACGTCGGAACACAGCCTAGCAGAGAAAATGGATGCTGAGCCATGACAGGAACATTGCAGTCCACCAGGAGCCCAGCACTCCACGGCCCCTCCCGTCCATCTCCAGAGTGGTCCTTACAGCCCCCTCTAGGGCAGACATCGCTATCATCACCGGCAGAGGAGGAGGCAGAAGTTGTGAGAGGTTCCCTCCCTTGCCTGTCGTGACAGAAACACCAGGAAGGAATGCACCCAGGATCAGCGCTGAAACTCCATTCTCTGTCAATCAAACTACTAGTGGGTGGAGTGAAATCGAGCCACTTCCGGTCTTCCTTTACAGTAAATGCCACTGAGGCCCCTCAAACTGTCAAACCCCTGGGGAGTTGGAGGCAGCCCCATGAATTCAGCCATCAAAGCCAGAAATCTCACGGTGATCCCAGACCCCTTCCTCTCTCCATCCTGTCATGTTCTAACAATTCCAGCATCCTCAGAATTTTACATGAAAAATGCTTTCTGTACCCATCGCTCCTTTCTATTCTCATTGCCATCACCCTCTTCAAGTCCTCAGAACCTCCCACTAGGACAGTCTCTTAACTGTTAACAGCTAGCGCCTCTCCCTACCCTTCCTCACACTAACCAGAGGGATGATTCTGAAATCCCACTGCACTAGTGCCCATCTTCAAACCCCTCACAGGTTCTCATTACCCATAGATAAGCTCCTGCGATGGAAACACAGCCCATGCCTGTGGCCTCAGGTGTATCTCCCACACCCGCCCAACCTCTACTCAAAGCTGATGATCCAGCAGTTCCAACTCAGCAAGCAGCTTCAGTAGATATCATGTGTGTTTCATGGGTGAGGACTTCTCCTCAACCTAACCCTTCTACCTAGAAGAATTTTTCCCACTCTCTCCACTCCCCCAACCGCACACAGACTTCTTTATTAGAATTCGTCCTATGCCTCCTCTAATACTCACCTGTGCTCCTCCACAGTGCCCCCCCTTCTCAAGGTCAAATTGGGTGCCACCCCTCTGTGTTTCCCTAGCTGCTGGGAACACCTCTAGTGCAGCGCTCTCCACAGCATATTGAAATAAGCCATTCACAGCTCATCTCTGGCCAGACTGAGATCCTTCAGGGCAGGACCACTTCTTACTCACCTTTGTCCTCCAACGCCAAGCCCAGTGCCCTGCTGATAGCAAGCGCACAGTAAACATCTGTTGACCAGAGCCCAGATTCTGCTTCTGTTTTAGTGTCTTACCTAAAACTCGTGAGTGATTCAGACAGATTGTAATGATATATTTTTTCCTGAGGGAATTGTAGCTGGCCTGCTTATCTAACAGTTTCATTTCCCTTCTATATCCCACAACTCATGACTCCTTCCTCCTAACTTCCCAAATGACCCACCCCAGGCAAACTAGAAGGTTCTCTCAACTCCTTTCTGCTGACCATCACATTTAGTCCTTCCATTCACTAGTCCAGGGCTCATCTCCCTCAAAGCTTTCCCTCCTAGCCTTGCCTATCTCACCCCATCCCCGTGCACACCAGCCATCCCAGTCACCCTTGAGCTCAGCTGTTTGACTCTCTGCTTATTTCTAGGCTCCCGCCATTTGAGGGGTGGAGCACCTTCAGTGGCTTGTCCAGTTCTCTGAGACTGTGTGCTCTGTGAAGGCAGGGACCTCCATGCAGCTGAGTCTCCTCACCCTGGAGAGCACAGGTTCACCCCACAATGACTAGGGCTGACTAGTCCAGAAAACACCGTGCTGTTTGGAGTCACTGAAAACTCCTGGGTCTAGTGTGGCAAAGCTGTGTTCGATGTGAATGGTTTAATGTAGAGCCATTACAGACCACCAACACAGAAGAAGTCGTCAGCTCAACTATTGCACGGTCCTGCCAGGGGAGGATTACTCACAGCCTACTGTCCATTTCTCTGTTTCAACAAGCTACTCTCATAACATTCTTTGAGGTCAGATGCTCCCACTGAAATGAATAATGGCATAGTTTGTGATAAAGGGTGAACTGAAAAAAAGTGGTGTCATTATTGCTGTAAGTACCCACAAAAGATGCTTATGATCACGCACGGACACAGCCACAAGCATACAACTCATTGCTAATAAACTCATTTATTTCCACATAAAGTTGCACAATGTTGTGCAATCCAGCAGAGGGCTGCGAAATGTCAGCAATTCAGACCGAGACGAGTTGTCAACAAAACCAATCCATTTCACCAGCTTCAGCAAACCACTGCTGCAAGAATTGGCCTTTTTTTTTCATAAAAGAAAATGTTTACACACAACCTTAAAGAGAAAGGAGAGATGCTCACCACCCCACAGACAAAGCAAACATAACAAGTTGAGGTAACATTCAAGGGAAACTTGAAGGTTGTGAGGTGAAGAAGGAGATGCCATTTTGTTGCCTGAGGTGTCCAGACCATCATTTTTTCTGGCACTAAAGGAAAACAAAAAGTGAAAGAAGAGCTCAAGAGAAAAAAAAAGGATTTCTCACTTATTATGATACTGTTTTATTTTTAAGAAATCTAAAATCTCTTTAATGTCCTACACACATTTATTGTGGGCTTACAATATACCAGACAGTGTGTTAGGTACTTGGCATGTAACCATGAATAAAGCTGAGCTCACAGGCGATTGGGAGAAAGAAATACAGACACGGCTCATGATAATACAAGATGACTGGTTGTGACAGAGATAGGTCATTGGAAATTATAAGCTTTGAGAAGAAGCATTTCTAGTTTGCCTCTGGCAGACATCTTACCCAAGCCACAGCCTGTCTGCCTAATTTATTTTTCTTACAATAGTCCTTGTAGATCTTGAAAGTAAATACCTGAAACTATTTGAGGGGAAAGATAGATAGATAGATAGATGGATAGATAGATAGATAGATAGATAGATATTTCTATGAAAAGCAAATTATTGCTGCCATGGCTCAAAGAGAAACAAGGTCATTCAGAGGAAAGAGACCATGAAATAAAGCCAGAGAAATTCGGGAAATGAGAACACCCTAAGGGCTGTCATTTCACTTGTGGTAATGAGAACTCAAGAATCAATAGAGAAGCCATGTCAGAACTGACTGGAGCAAGTTCTGTGACAAGAAATGGAAGCAGCTTCTTGACTTGATTCTCGCCCTTCTCCCATATTCTTGTCTTTGCCCCCTACAATAACCTCAGGGCTACTCAGGAGGGAAATTTTGCATTCTCTATCCTTCATCGTTGGAGAGTCAAGGTCGGAAGGTGTAAGGGTCGGTGTGACATGGACCCTGGAAGTAGAGACCTGGGAAAGAACATAGCTAACTAAAACTGTCTGTGAGAAAAAGGAGTTGACTGTTCCAAGGAAAGGAGGAGCACGAACAAAAAGTCTTCGAGACCAAAATTAACAAAGTTTAAAAGACTTTGTAAGTTTGAATTAAGTCCATTAAAAGCAGAGTTCCTGTGGGGGACAAGTGGAAATTAAAGTTGCTAAGTCAGATGGGGGCAGTCTAAGACGAGTCCAGAAAGCCAGACAAAGGGATTTCAGCAAGTGGTCCCCACTTTTTTGGTCCCCAATTGTAATAAAAATCAGTCTGCAGAGCCGATCAGACTGGCTGAAGAGATGATCAAATCTGGACATTCATATTTTTGAAAACTGGGCTGTGATCAAATGTAGTATTTTCCACTACAAGCCTAACTAAAAATATTTGTTCACATTAAATATTTTCTAATAAGTGAGAAAGAGGATACCTAAGACCCAATAAGACTGTTCAAGGTACAAAGATGATTTTCCCAATGTTACTACTTCTTTCAGACATTTGAAGGACTGTGTCTGAAGACCTTGTGAGCCAGTTATTTTTAGGATATTCTGTAACGGTCTATAATTTTTCCCTCCCCAGATTGCCCAGCACACTCTTTAACACTTTGCATTGCATCAGTGTCTTATTCAGACTGATGCAGTAACAGAGCCTTGTGGAGAAAATCTAGGCAGCAAATGCTTTTCTGCGCCCAGCTCTGCCACTCACTGGCCACTTTGCCTAGAAAAGTCACCATCTCTCTGAATCAGCCTCCTTCTTTGCAAAACGAAAGGGTTAAGCTAGTGATCATTCAAGTTTCTTCCAGATCTAAAATGAACAGTGCCACAGAAGATGGAACTCAGTCTTCCTGGCCCTCAATTATATTGCAGAAGTTACATTTTAATAAATCCTGCTATCAACATGTTAACTAGTCATGGATCTCTTGCATGTAAAATTAGAGTGCAGACTGTGCCCTCAACAAATTTGGTCTTTTAAGCTTCCCAGATGTTTAAATTCCAAATAAACAGTAGTAGGTCCTCTGAAAATGACAGCAGAAAGTCATCACTCGAGGGGAAGAAGCTGAGCTTCCTAAACCACAGGCTGGGGAGAGAGAGCCTTTTTCAAATGGCTTGGGCAAGGCGGCCCCAGCCCAGACAGCCTGAGTGAGTCTGCCAAAGCTCTGCGTGCATATCCAAGGGTGACCAGGGCTGGATGCCGCCTAGAGAAGGTAGATAAGCTCAAGATATATGATCTGCTTTCCGGCCAAGAGCAATTTGCTTGACAGGCCTCCTGCTTATAAAATACAAAGGCATTCTTTTCAGTATTAAAAGTTTTGGTCTCTGTAAATAAGCTGTATCTGCAGTGAGAAAGGAGGAAAAAAATGAACAATTTGATTTTTAAAAGGGCTAGGCAGATGGTGAACATAGTTTATAAATTTCCCAACTGAAGGAAATTGAAATCAGTTGTAGTTTTCAGATTCTGATCCTGGTATGTCCCTGTGGGGAGAATATTGATCTCTATAGGAATCAAAACAATCTGATTCTTAAAAATATACATAACAATGTTTTAAAAGGCATTGGTAATCCTACTCTTTCTTGATCCTCACAACAACCCTACATGGTAAGAAGGGAGGGTATTATTCCCATTTTACAGATGAGGAAACGTGTTCAAAAATCTCAGGGACGTGGTGAAGCATTCACAGCTAATAAGTATAAATAAGTGAGGACTGACCGGAATTTAAATTGTTGATGCCCTTTCACAGTCCTCTGTGGCCCCTTCTATACCTCACCTTTTGGTTGTTCTTTATGTATTGACTTGTAAGGTAAGTAATTTGGCCGTTATTCATATTAAAGTAATATGTTACTATGACAAACCTTCCCAAATTAATATACAAGCTTAACACACTTATAATCAAAATTCCAACAGAAAGTTTTTTCTAATGTATTTTTTACCAATTTTCAAGTATAATTTGTTAGAGTATCCTTAAATTATGTTTATACACGGAACTAAAGATTAAACAGAATAAAGACTTAAATATTAAAAAATTAAAATCACAAGAATTAAAAGAAAATATAGGTAAATATTTATTCATTCTGAATGGTGAAGAACTTGCTAAGCCTAAATTCAATGGAAGGATTTACAAAGGGAAAATATAAAGATGATTTTAGCAAACATGTTAATTTCCAAATTATCACAAAAACTTGCTAATCAATATAAAAAGGTAAACTGGGAAAAGTACTTTCATCAAGTATGAGACAAATTATACATTCTCACTAGATACAGAATTTTAAAAGTCTAAGAAGTCATTACATAGGCAAAGGACATGAGCAGGTAATTCATAGAAAAGTAAATGCAAATGACCTGAATAAAAAACAATTCAGGGCTTCCCTGGTGGCGCAGTGGTTGACAGTCCGCCTGCCGCGGCAGGGGATGCGGGTTCGTGACCCGGCCCGGGAAGATCCCTCGTTCCGCAGAGTGGCTGGGCCTGTGAGCCATGGCCGCTGAGCCTGCACGTCCGGAGCCTGTGCTCCGCAACGCGAGAGGCCACAACAGTGAGAGGCCCGCGTACCGCAAAAAAAAATAAATAAATAATTAAATAAAACCATCTTAGCTTTTTCTGACATTTAGTTGAATTTTTCCGTTTTCATCTGGTACAAGTATTATATATATGTGTCTCCAAGGTATGTGACACACAGGGTCAGATAGGGTCAAGGGTAGGCTGGAGCTTCTTACCTCTTTCCAACTCTGTGTTCGGCGGCATTACGCAGAGAGCTTGAAGTCAGCCACAGGGGAACAAACATACCCGGAAATCACCAAATGCTGCAAATTAAGGCTTTTTGTTCCAAAGAGTAGGCTTACCAGTACATCACTGCATAGTAGGCACTTAAAGATATTTGTTATATGAAAAATGAATTAATTAATAATTTGAATGTTTTTTATTGTCATTAATAATAGATCCCTTAGGAGAAAAAGGCAAACATCAGAGAAGGACTATCACATTTATTAGAACTTTGAAAACGAGGTGCTTGATATAAAAATGTGAGTTCTCTGAGGCAATATTTGGGAAATATTAGAATCTAGTTTCTTAATATTTTATGGAATGAGTGGACAAAACCATGCTCCTTTTGTATTTAGTTATCCAGGAAAGAAAGCCTAAAATATTTATGGATTCAAACCAATGGCATATATGAAGGAAAAAATATGCTACCTCTCTCCATATATATCTGTGATTGTATAGTGCTTTATCTCCATGGGGAATAAGTCAAGAACCACAAATATTTATCACCTTTTCTAGGTTCTTAAGAGTTCAAAAATTTGATCTCAGAGGATTACTTGTTAGGAGTAATATAAACTTGTTTTTGCAAAAAAAAAAAAAAGAATCACTGCCAAATGATAGTTTCTCAAGTTCCAGATGATTTGATGGTCAATCCCAGGGCAATAAATAACAAGTTACAATCCCTGCAGTGTGATGAAGTTTTGGAAGTCACAATTGTACAGCAAGCTATAGTTTTATACAATTAATTAAAAAGAAAGCATTATCAATCATTACCTAATAATCTGTTAATACATGTTTATATTGCCTCTGAAATAATAAGAAAATTCAAAGTGATCATATAAAGTGATTCTGTAGTATTTCTGGGCAACAAAATAAAAGTTAAATAAGAAGTCCAAGCTCTTTTAAGGTTTTAGTATCACAAGACAGTATACATAAAATAAATCAACCATGCCACGGTCCAGGTGGCTAATGAGGTTGTCTGGGTCCAGCCTCCTCACTCTTCAGCTGGTGCCCCTTGGACACATGGTGCAGATGTGTGCACTTCAGACAGAGCAGCAATGCAAGTCACTTAAACTCTTTGGGTCTTCGTTTCTGTAAATCAGAATCACCGACCCCTCTCCAATTTATGTCAAGAACAACAATAATTGTTCCCAGTGAACCAAGCACGTGCAATGTGCCCAATATCATGTTAAACTAATTTCTATAATGGTCATACATGATAACTATTATTTTCTTAATTTATACATGAAAGTAACTAAAGTTCAGGAAAGTTTAATAATTTGTGCCAGGTCACATAACCAATAATTGTTGAAGGGATGATTCCGCCCTAGTATTGCTTGACTCCAGCCAATGCAGCCTATAACTTACAAGGTCAGGAATGAATAAGACCAGGATTGAGAAAGCAATTTTAAAGTTACAAATTGCTCTGTAAGTGTTTTCAACCATAAAGCATCCCTTGTTAATTACACAGGAAAAAAGACTGTGTCCACAACATCGGTTGTTTAATCTACTCAATCAGCTCCAGTCACTAGTTAATTTATTATCTGAGTAAAAAATAAGTCACAGAATCTAACTTTTTCTGATCTCAAACACGATCAAATGATAAACCTTATTGTGAATCCGAATGCCTGGTAGGGTTTGTTATGTGTTTACTAAGCATTTATGGAGTGTGCGCTGAATCCCAGAGTGATTTCTGAATTGTTCTGACTTTCCATGAGAGAACTCAACTCTAGTCAAATAAATTTGCAAACAGAAGTATTAATAATTTGAGTCCCTGTGGTTCAGGTTCCCCAGCACACTAGTGACTTTTCATTTTTTTAATTGTGACATTTTAGCATTGAAACTACTTCCACTCTTAAAAGTCTATATGTTAGATATTTTACTTTGAGAAATCTTGAAAACAGCAGGACAAAACCTATCCTATCATAAATGTGCACTTTCTTGCCAAGAACACACAATGGGAAAAGAATAGTCTAATAAATGGTTCCAGGAAAACTGATCTCCACATGGGGAAGAATGAAATTGGGCCCTTATCTCACACCACATACAAAAATCAAGTCAAAATAGGTTAAAGACTTAAATGTAAGACCTGTAACTGTAAAACTACTAGAAGAAAACATAAGGAAAAAACTTCTTGACATTGGTCTGGGCAAGGATTTTTGGCTTTGACCCCCAAAGTACAGGCAACAAAAGCAAAAATAGACAAACAGGACTAAATCAAACTTAAAAACTTCTGCACAGAAAAGGAAAAAACAGAGTAAAGAGACAACCTAGAGAATGGGAGAAAATCTTTTTAAAACATATATTTGATAAGAGCTTAATATCCAGAATACATAAGGAATTCAAACAACTCAATGGCAAGAAAACAAATAACCTGATTTTAAAATGGGCAAAGGACCTGAATAAATATTTCTCAGACGAAGACATACGAATAGCCAACAAGTGCATGAAAAGGGGCTCAACGTCACTAATCATCAAGCACATGCAAATCGAAACCACAATGAGATATCACCTCACACCTGTTAGAATGGCTATCAGCAAAAAAAAGTTTTTTAGACAAGTGTTTGTGAAGATGTGGAGAAAAGGGAATCCTGTACACTGTTGGTGGGAATGTAAACTGGCACAGTATGGAGTTTCCTCAAAAAATAAAAAAATAGGACTAGCATGTGATCTAGCATTCTCACTTCTGGGTATACATCCAAAGGGAATGAGATAGGGATCTTAAAGAGGTACAGTATCTGCACTCCCATGCTTACTGCAGCTTTATTCACAATAGTCAAGCTATGGAAACAACGTAAGAGTCCATTGACAGATGAATAAAGAAAATGTGACATATAAAAGATAAATGTGATACTGTACATATTTTCTCCTCAACTTAGGATGGGGTTACATCCCAATAAACCCATTGTAAGTTAAAAATATCATAAGTCAAAAATACATTTAATACACCTAACCTACCAAACATCATATCTTAGCCTAGCCTTCCTTAAACATGTTCAGAGTTGGACAAAATTGTCTAGCACAAAGCGTATTTTATAATAAAATGTTAAATATCTCATGTAATTTATTGAATAGTGTACTGAAAGTGAAAAACAGAATGGTTATATGGGAATAGAATGGTTGTATGGGTACAGAATGGTTGTAAATGTATCAATTGTTTAATGATTGTGTGGCTGACTGGAAGCATCATTATTGTACCTCATATCCTAGTCCAGGAAAAGATCAAAATTCAAACTGGAAGTATGGTTTCTACTAAATGCGTATCACTTTCATACCATTATAAAGTCGAAAAATCATAAGTCGAACAATCTTAAGTCAGGAACCGTCTATACACACACACACACACACACACACAGAGGAATATTACTAAGCCTTAGGAAAAAGGGCAATCCTGCCATTTGTGACAACATGGATGAAACTGGAGGACATTATGCTAAATGAAATAAGCTAGACACAGAAAGGCAAATATTGCATGGTCTCACTTATACATGGACTCTTAAAAACTCATAGAAACAGAGAGTAGAATGGCAGTTACCAAGGGCTAAAGGTAGGGGAAATGGAGAAACGTTGATCAAAGGGTACAAATTTCAGTTGTACAGGATGAATAAGCTCTGGAGATCTAATATACAGCATGGTGACCATAGTTAATAATATTGTATTGTACACCTCAAATATGCTAACATAGCAGATCTTAATTGCTCTCAAAAAAAAAAAGGTAACTATAGGAGGTGATGGATATGTTAATTATCTTGATTGTGGTAATCATTCCTCAATGCATACATACATCAAAACATCACATTGTACACCTTAAACATATACATTTTTATTAGCCAATTATACCTCGATAAGTCTAGAAAAAATTGAGTATCTCTTATGTACCATTCACTGTACTATGAATTTAATATATTTTTGACTAATCCTGTAACAATCCTACAAAAGCAATGATTAAATGTTAAGTATTATTAAGAGTTAAAAATTATAGCATTTTCGCATGTCAAAACAACAGCAGAGTTGGGAATCATAGGTGTACTAAAACTCCGGCTAATCAGCTAAAATGAAAAAAAAAAATCTGAAAACATACTGTGAACCACAGAAAAAAATGTCATATTGCCCTGCCATGTTTCAATTCCCAGCTGACTGCATGAAAAGAGGTTTTCTCCAGCCCCTACTCCGTACTCCATGTGCTAAATTTTGGTGCATTTTATTTGACTGCTTTTCACATATACCAGAAAAAAACAAACAACAAACCTTCCAAGAGGCTTCTATTTATTTGAAAAATTGGATGATTTATAAATACATTTTATCCTGAACAGGTTATAATACTCCCTTGAGATAACTAGAATGAAACCCTTATATACTAAAATTAAGGCTCCAAAACCAAGGCTGAAAACTGAAGTCAAAGTATTTGTAAGAGGAAACATATTTCTCAAACAGTTCCTAAAATTGTCTCCCTTGTTGGCTGTCCCACTGCTCGTGACTCCTGAGCTTGCTTATTTATTAGAGCAACCAAACAGAAATTCACCTCTTCTGACCAGCATGTCTGCCTTTGTTTTGAGGAGAGACAGAGAGAGAGACAGAGTGGGGGGAGAGAAAGAAAATGTTCTGCCATTTTGGGCAATGCTGAGATCTCCAGCTTTAACTGGACTGTTATTTATTGCTTTGATGGCAACTGAAATGGAGAGAAAGGCTGCAGCTGGGCTTGAAGTCCCATGTGGTGTTTAATGTGGCTGCAGTGGGAAAAGTTGTGTTTGAACTTGCAAAATGGGAAAATGTAATATAGCAATCATTACAGGAAATAATAAATATGGGCTGTGCCAAAGCATCAAATCTGTGTACAAAACTGCAGCCCAATAAAACCAACAGAGGGTAACATCTATTTACTTTCACTCCTTTAACCACAATAGCTTAATAGCTTCAATAACTTTTGATGGAGTTACAGGCCTAATAAATGTCACATTCCAAAGTTTGGAAACCTAAAAGCTACTCTGGGTCCCTGCAGTTAATACAACAACAAATATCTACAACTCAATGCCTCAAAGTTCAAGTGATCTTATAAACCAATCCAATTTGATTCCCTTGAGCCAATGATATCACTTGTTAGACTTGTGTAATAAATCACTTGGTCAAATTTAATCTCTATGTGCACAATATTATTTAGCACCTCATACATTCTGATCTCTTTTTAGGGCAATACATTAATTAGGCATTGTCATATCTGCAGAATCAGGGTTATACTTGCCATCCTCATTTATCATGTAAAGAAACAAAAAAGCAAAGATTTCTTTGCAGTAATGCTTGAGACAGAAGATGGTTTACATCGTGTGGACCATAATGCACTGTGCTTGGCTCTGTTATGATGCCAAAGATCTCTGATTCCTATGCAGATTTTCTGTTCTTTTAAAAATATTTTTCATGCTGAAAAAGGAATGATAAAAATCAGTGGAAACGAGTTTCACAAAGTGAATGGTAGATGATGTATTAAAGGATATCAATGCTTGAAAACTGAAGCATTCCTATTAGATTTGGCAGGCTGGAAGCCATTGGTAGGTTGGATAGGAGTCTATGAGATAGAGGGCAGATGCAGCAGATCAAGCAATGAATTGAGATGAAAGGGATGATAGTGGCTAGAGATGACTGTTCCTAGAAGTGTGGCTGTGAAAAAAAAAAAATGGAGGGTTGATTAATTGACCGTACTAGTCACCCAGGCTCAAAACCTAGTCATCTCTGATACTTCATCTTCAGCCCTTATGTCACCAACTTGCTGAAGTGTTTCCAAATCAGTCGCTCTAAAATAAACTTCTTTCAATTTTCACTGCTGTATCTTAATTCAGATCATTGTTATTTCACACCTAGATACTGGGAGAACTTCCTAACTTTTTGGCCCAGGATTCTACACCCTCTGCAATCTGCAACCTTGCTACCTCATCAGATTTATCTCCCTTGATGGCTCCTTTGAGTCTTCTGCTCCAGCCAAGCTCTCCACCAGAATTGGCCTGCATTTTCCCACATCCTTGCCTCTGTTTCTGCCCCAGTCACCACCTGTCAAACACTTCACCATCCCTCAAGATCCATTTCAAGTATCATCTTCCCCATGAAGCTGCCCTGCCCTCTCTAGCTAGAGATGATCTTTCCAGTCTCTGGCTTCCTTAAAATAACAATTCATTCATCATTCATCTTCTATTACCTCATCAAGGACCATATCTTGTACTTAACTCTTATAAACACCTGAACCAGAATAGTACTGTCAGTATTATATAAAAAGTTACCTGGCACAAAGTTTCTAGAATGGTGTTTCTTAGTTTACATGACAGAGACAGCTAAAACTATGAATTCTATTTTTTGGCCAACAGTTACCATTTTATGCACAGTCCCTGATGACAAAATTATGATGTCTAAAAGAAGAAACAACCACCTTCCTAAGACTTCAGAAAAAACAGACTCCTATAAACAAACAGTTCATCATTGGAATGCACAGTAATAACAAATTGAGTTGGAAAACCAGTTAGGTTGTAAACAGCAGTTATCATTTGAAGAAATAATATTATTGGGTCACACTTTTCAATTAATAAAATATTATGTAGGGAACTGTGTGTAGGGTTCTTAACAATTAGAGATAATTTAAGTTAATTTAAACTAATTCTCTCAAATTTGCTCAATTCAATAAATTTGTATTGGTTGTATACCATGTGCCCAGCACTATATTAGATGTCACTTTTCTTCTACTTTTAAAAAATTTTCAAGGAATAGTAATGCAGCCTCAAAATGTGGGGAACAAAACCTAGTTCCAGGAGGCTTAGCCCTGGATTCAGAGGTCCCTAAATGGAGAGCTGACTGTCTCTAACTCACAGCCATGTCAGTCCTCTCTGTGCTTTCCTTTCCTAATCCATTTACTAGGATGTGGAGAAAAAAGACAAAATAATTCAATTTGTTATACATGAATCAAGTACCCACTATGCATAAGAATAGCTGTATAAATAATATATTTAGAAGCAATTTAATGATCACAGTATGTCTCAAATAAGTCAACAAAAACAAGAACATTTTGAAGTGGTATAGTACAGGAAACAGTAATGAAATAAATGTAAAATAAATGAAAGAGGAATTCTTGATCTTCAAAACCTACCATTTAGTTGGGCAAAATTATCTATCTATCTATCATCTGAAGCTGAAATTAACTTCAAGACAACAAGCTAATCCTTGTTAACTCTCATAAAGCAATGAGTTGTCCCCAGACATAGCTAATAACCTGGGAAATTTTAAAATACATATAGATTCCTTTTAGAAGTCAAGATAGTGGCTACCTTTCTTGCTGCTAACTTTCTATTCCTTGATCTGGGTGCTGGATGTATAGGTATATTCGTGGTAAAATATTCTTCAAGTCATGACTTGTGCACATTTCTACACACACATTATACTTCAGTAAAAGTTTTTTAAATGTGGCTTACCTAGTCCCGTCAATGGAAGGGAGCCAGGAATCTGTATTTCTTAATATCTTCCCAGGTAATTCTAATGATCAGACATGCTGGGGTCACCTTCTCCCCTCAAGGGCCTGGCAAAATGATGTGTGGACAACAACTTCTTTTGAGAGAATAAGTGATGGAGTTCTGCAGAGGTGGAGGAGGGAGTGACATGATAAGAGCAATGTCTTAAGGGTCTTATTCTATCAGCCAAAGATGTGAGTTGAAATTGGGGAAGACTGGAGCCAGAGACAAGGGACTAAGCTGTTTTTATAATACAGGTGTGAGATGACAAGGGCTGAAATTAAGCTAGTGACTGTGGAAATAGGGAAGAATGGCTGGCTGGAGAGATGTTGTGGGCACATAATAAATTCCAGAGGATATATTGGCAGATGCCAAAAGACAGGGTTTCCCAGAATTAAATCCCAATGCTCATAAACTCTGGTATGTTCCTTATCCCACAGGGTGTGTGTGTGTCTGTGTGTGTGTGCATGTGTTTTCTGTATGCCTGGAGCTTCACCCCCAAGAGATTAAAGCCTAATCACCACACAGACATACACCACATAAACATAAAATTGTCTCTGTTAACTGAGAACTGTTGAAGATGTTCTTTTAACTTAATAAGTTTCACAGTATTTAGGTGGAATCCAAAATACAAACCATCCAATTCTGGAATCTTTATTCCAAGATGAGATAAGATGCTCTTTCAATCAAGAGTTCATAAAATCAAAAGGAATGGCCCTTAATATGCTCTTTTCTGAAAAGTTGATGTAGACAGACACTATGAAAGCTTCCCCACACACCTCATTCCTATCATACAGTATATACCTCATACCATTCTGGGGGCCTCCCCCAAGAAGCTAGGACACTGCCAAGACAGGCAATGGTTTGGTGAGGGTAGCAGACATTTGAGAAGAGGATGAGACCACTAGACATATTTCCACTAGTAAGCCAAGCCAAGGTTTCCAACGGGTCCTCCAGAGGCAGGCAGCTGGCTGGGTATTCACCCACCATGTCACCTACAATAGCCCTAGTAGGGTTTCTTCTCATAAATGAGTGTGTTCATTGGCTCTATTTCATGTTTGTTGAAGGAAAATGGTACTTCTCAAGTAATAGAAATGCTTCTTTAGTCAATTCAATGAATACAAAGATATAATAGTAGATCAGAATCCAACTAAAGAGAAATAGTTTTCAGAAAGCAAATGGAGTTATGGCATTCTTGATAAAGAATGAGAAGGGGAGCCCAATGACACCATTTTCTGAACTTTGATACAAAATAAACTTTATCGTTACCATCATGAAAATTAAAATGCAGAAGTTATTACTCTCTCTTTTCCTTTACAAACTGCATAAACAGTAATTATGGCCCAAATCTGCCAAACAAAACATATTTAATCCCTAAAGCTAAAGGCTTATAGATATAAATGCTTCATGACTTGGGCTTATGTGTGAATGTGTATGTGTGTGTGTGTGTGTGTGTGTATGACTGATTGTTTAGCAAACTAGCTGCCTTGGGCCAGATCCAACTTCTCTGCTCACCTGACTTTGGACTTTGACATACCACTTGCTTTGGCCAAAGGAATATGAACAGATATGATGTGAGTAGATGCCTTAAATGTGTTTGTAAGCCTTGGTCTTTTGTGTTCCTTCTGTGAACCTGCTTTGAGTAAATATTGCACCTTTATCCCAGGCTCAGGACAAATGTGCATGAAGAAATCCTGAACTCAATCTGCAGCCTGGATTCAAGAAATATAGGAATGCAGGGAGCAGGGTGAAAAAAGCCTCCAACAACTATTACTAGTGTCTCAGAGAGAAAAGAAAAGAGATTGGGCCCATAAAACAAAAACAAGATACCATATAAGAAGGAATATTCCAAGAACAAGAAAGAGTCCTTGAAAATATATATATATACATATACATATCTTCTGCAGAAACAGAAGCATATTCAGTAGAAGAGTAGGATAGTAAAGGAAAGAAATTCTTCCAGAAGAAAAACCAAAAGATAGAAAGACAGAAAGCAGAACATAAAAGATAAGACAACTAGAAAATTAATTCAGGAGGCTCAACATCCAACTGATAACAGTTTCAAAGAGAATAGAGAAAATATAATGGACTAAATTTGGGGCATTTTGAGGAAAACTTTCCAAAACTGTAGTACTGTGTATCTAGATTGAAATGCCTACGAAGAGCCTAATAAATGAATAAAAAATGACCATCACCTAAGAATATCATTGTGAAATTTTAAAACATTGGGCAAAAAGAGAAGTTCCTAAAAGTTTCCAGAGACAGACAATAGTTCTTGGGAAATATTGCATTAGGAATTAGATTGGTATCTGACTTCTTAACAGGAACCCTGAATACCAGAGGATAAGACAAAAAGCAAGACCTTCGGAATTTAAGAGAATTTCAACATAAAATGTTATATCCAGGCAAAAAAAAATTTTAATGTAGTAGTAGAATTGATGCTTCAAACACATACCTCGTAAGTACCCTGCTGGAGGATGTTAAAGAGAGAAAGAAAGAGAGAGAGAGGGTGAGAGAAGGAAAGGAGGGAATGAAGGAGAAAGGAAAGAAGGAAGGAAAGAAAGAAAGAAAGAAAGAAAGAAAGAAAGAAAGAAAGAAAGAAAGAAAGAAAGAAAGAAAGAAAGAAAGAAAGGAAGGAAGGAAGGAAGGAAGGAAGGAAGGAAGGAAGGAAGGAAG
>NW_020837968.1:14827506-14832714 GCF_003676395.1 Aethalodelphis obliquidens | reverse complement strand
AAGGAAGGAAGGAAGGAAGGAAGGAAGGAAGGAAGGAAGGAAGGAAGGAAGGAAGAAAGAAAGAAAGAAAGAAAGAAAAAGAAAGAAAGAAAGAAAGGGAAAGAAGGAGGGAGGAAGGAAGGAAGGCAAGGGAGGAAGACAAGAGAGGAAATTGGGAGGGAGATGTCATATACTTTAAGAAACAGAGTATCATCTAAGACAGGTAAGAATTGAGAGGAATTGTTGGGATGATAGTGAAAGGAGTCCCACGATGTCAAGTGAGGGACAGGCACAGAAGGAAGTCGATCTCCAACTCTGTCCATACTCTCTTTTTTCTCCATGTCTGAGTAGTTTCATCCTAGTCCTCTGTTGGCTGACTTTCTCCGTTGACAGACCAGCAGCAGCAGTGGTGATCCCAGCCATCCTCGGGAACTTCTCACCAAGCCCCGTAGGCATGGGATGGCTCCAGGAGACATATTGAGAAGTTAAGGGCCCAGGGCAAATGTCAAAGCAAACATAATTTGAAAGATATTAGCTGAGACTGATGGAAAGCTTCCCAAGAATTTTAACATGACCAAATCGTAAAGAAACCACCAGATGGTTATAATTACTATTCAGCCTTATTCTCCTCCTACACCATTCATGAAAGGGAGGAAAGGGACAGGTACCCATCTGTAAGGTCCATCTGCTGTGGGCTTATGCAGGAAAAGATGAGGACTGTCTTACCTATTGCCTGGGCCCAAACGTGACAAGTTAGTCCAAACATGGCCAAGAGGTATTAAGATCCTAAACTGAAGACTGAAAACATAATTCTCTTCCAGACTCAAATCAAAGCCCAACTAATTTAGGAAAAAGTAGGTAGCCACCTCCCATACTGTGTGTTTTGGGTGCACACTAGGCAAGAACATGCCACTAAATATCTCCTTTAGCTTCCCAGTTCCAGACACCTTTCTATTAGGAAATTAGGTCCTGTGTTTCGGATGCTTTGGTGTCCTAAGAATCTCCTTGTTGTAATGGTCCCATCATACCACATACCCCTCTTTCATAGCTTCACTCACAGGGCTGAAGGCAGGCATCTGCTGCAAGAGAATGGCAAGTTGTGAGGAGAAGCGAAAGAAAGAGGGAGATATAGCTAGCAGGGGTGGAGAATCAAAGATCTTTAGGATGTAGTAGAGAGCTGACTCAGACACTAGGCTTTCCCAGGCTGTCTACTTAACTCTAAAGATATTATTTGAGGAGCTTCCCTGGTGGCACAGTGGTTGGGAGTCCGCCTGCCGATGCGGGGGACACGGGTTCGAGCCCTCGTCCGGGAGGATCCCACATGCCGCGGAGCGGCTGGGCCCGTGTGCCACAGCTGCTGTGGACTTTTAGATGCCTCATAGTTGACTGTTAATAACTGTTTGTAGATTGAATGTGGTCAGCATCCACCTCCCAGAGTTCTTGAGTCTGTACCAACAACTTCATTACTGACCCCCCATGGTAGTGAGAGTCACATACCTTTCAGAAATCTCCTGTTTGTACCAACAGCTGTGTGGCAAACTCCAGGTTGACATAGGGCCCTTATGCTGGAAAAAGCTCTGCCCTCTGGAACCTCACAAACTCTGAAGGCCTAGTACCAACAGTAGCTTCCGCTGTGGAGTAAAGGGCTAGAGAACCCAGGGGCCAATTCTGTTCACGACCTTAGTTGCCATCCATTTTCTACCTCTTCTGTCTCTCAACACTGCAGCCTACCTGGCTCTTTCAAGAAAGTCCTGTGGTTTCCTCTAGATACAGTTGGAGGTGAGGATATGTGAGGACATAGAGAACCCACAGTTTAAAATCTTGGATTCCTATCCAAACTATAAGGTCTGGTTGTCCAAATATATCATAGCTATCAGGTTTCAGATAACAGTTTCTGATTTCAGATGTGGTCATTTGTTAATGTGGAGCCAGATACTAAACAAGTCAGTACTTCTGCCTACTTTACTAAATTGATATTCCCTCTGGAAGCAGAAAGCAATAATGGCAAATTAAAAAGAACATGGAGGGCTTCCCTGGTGGCACAGTGGTTAAGAACCCACCTGCCAATGCAGGGGACACGGGTTTGAGACCTGGTCCGGGAAGATCCCATATGCCGCAGAGCAGCTAAATCTGTGCGCCGCTACTACTGAGCCTGCGCTCTAGAGCCCATGAGCCACAACTACTGAGCCCGCATGGCTAGAGCCCGTGCTCTGCAACAAGAGAACCCACTGCAATGAGAAGCCCGCACACCACAACAAAAGGTAGCCCCCACTCTCTGCAACTAGAGAAAGCCCACGTGCAGCAGTGAAGACCCAACACAGCCAAAAATAATAAATAAATAAAATAAATAAATTTATTAAAAAAAAAAAAGCAGCATGGGCTATGTAGCCCTGTAGGTCTCATTTTATCTCTAGTTCTTTTATGTACTAGTTGCATAGCCTGGGGCAAATTTCACCATTTTTCAATCTCAGTTTCCTCATCCATAAAATATGAACAGTAATAAGAGTATCTATTTAATCTGAGTTGATTAGAGATGTAAAGCATCTCACACTCATTAGACATTTATTAAATAATAATCAGTATATGTCATTTAATCTAACACACTGTCCATGATAAGATGCACCTTTATTTTACATACCCAAAAGAAAGAAAAAAATGCTGCCAGTTAAACTATGTCAAATTGCTTTCTTATCACTTCTAACTCCCATTTTGTACTCATTTAAAGAGCACTTTTAGACTTATCTGATGTGGATTTTCTTTATCATATAAATGTGTGTGCACCCATGAAAAGAAAAACACATGCAAAATAAAATGTTAAAGTATTCTTAAAACTTATTCACATCGGTTCTTGGATAAACCCCAGTTTTCAAAGATTATAAATTATGAAAATAATGTATTTTATAATTACTTCAATAAAGATCTGTTTCATAGGTACACAATAGGGCACAGTGTTGCCCTGCAATTCTCAGCTCCACTACTAACCATAGTGCCTTTGGCAAAGCACCAACCCTCCCTAGGCCTAGGATTGTTGGAGGATTGTATAAGATGATATTTATGCCAAACTCAGCACAGAGTCTGGTACAGAGTAGAATTTAATAAGTATTCCTTGCCTGCCAAGAGCCAACAATGAATATAGTCAGAAAGAGAAGTAACAAAAAGCATAATAATTGCTATCTGTATGAGTAATTTCACCTATATTATCTCATTTAATATCCCCAACCGTCCTGTAAAACAGTCAAAGAAAATATCACACCCCTTTGACAGATGAGTAAATGGAGGCTCAGAGAGATTAAGCCATTTGTCAAAGGTCACACAGCTAATTAGAAACTGAGCCAGGACTCAAACCCTTGTCCTCTTACTACTTATTTCAGGATATTTCCATCATACTTAGCTACCTTTCTGTTTGCCCAAAATGTTTTCACATTCTTAAGAACAAGAACGTCTCTCTGACTTTTGAAACTTTGAAGTATCTGTAAGACAAAGGGTCTGGCCAATTTAGATTCAAATCCCTCTTTTACCCTCATTTCACAGATGAGAGAACTGAGGCACAAGAGGACAAAGGAATTTGCCCAAGCTCACAAGTCCAACAAGTATGAATCCAGATCATGGAATGCCACAGTCTATACTCTTCACTGCTCAGCTTCACTGCCTCTCCCATGTAAGAGAAAAATTATACCTATTTTTCAGAGTGGCCAGAATTTAAAGTAATTTAGGTAAAGCACATAGCCCAGTGGTCAGCATATAATGGCTGTCCAATAAAGAGCAACTATCATCGCTGTAGTTAATAATAATAGTAATATGTTAGCAGCCCTGCTGCTACATTCTGTGGGCCACAGATGTCCACCCAGCCCTGTCCCAGGCCAGTGCTGCAGGGGGACAGTAGACCCACACGTCTCCATGTAGAAGACTACACTTCTTGTGCTTTCCCAAGTTGCTTCACCTTCTTTCTGACATAGACATAGACTGAAGGTTACATACAGACAAAGAACAGCCAAAAGATGTCTTTAGTCTCCAAGAGTTAATGAATTAATTTTGTATTTCCACCAAGAATTAATTTTTATCTTCAGCAAAAGTCTCCTGTTGAGAGCAGAGTTATAGTCTTACAGTAAGTGCACTGGCGAATTCAGCTGTCCTACAGGAAATGCAAGACTTGTGACAAAGTTCTTGTGAAATCCAAACAAGTTTTGTTGATCACGACTGCACTGGCTTGTAACCAAGGGAAGACCCATCACCTCAATAATCTTTACAACTGACGGTGTAAACAGAAGGACAATCTGCAAATTTGCTAATGATTCCCCTTTACCTTGGCCTAAACCTAGAGTCTAAGAAAAAAAAAGAAAAGAAAAATACTTCCTATCTGAGGTCTCAAAGTAACAAATGTCTAATTGCCCAATTCATTTATATAAAATAAATTCTTACTGGGAGAATTCTTACTCAAAACATCCCGAGTGTAGGTACAAATTAAAATGAGTTGTGATGTTTTAGAACAGTTGTGATGTTTTCTCTCTTTACTTGTAGGATCTACAGAAGTATTCTAAGAGTCTGAAATTTCATCCAAAATGTTCTGGGTACCTGTATAAGTAGTTTCCTTGGAAGAAAGCTAAAAGCTTTCAGTACTTTCTTGAATGAGATCGGCAACCCCCAAACCATTGAGAATTATTGATATATAAGTAAACTTCACACTGAAAAAATGTTCACAATTGGTTGTTAAATAATAAAACAAAAAATTACAGAGTATTTTTGTGTGGCATGCTACTTTTGCTCAAACAATGCATGTACTTATAGAAAAATGTTAGAAATATACACGAAAAAATTAACATCTCTGGATGTCAGGTTGATGAGTGATTTTTTTTTTAACATCTTTATTGGGGTATAATTGCTTTACAATGATGTGTTAGTTTCTGCTTTATAACAAAGTGAATCAGTTATACATATACATATGTTCCCATACCTTTTCCCTCTTGCGCCTCCCTCCCTCCCACCTTCCCTATCCCACCCCTCTAGGTGGTCACAAAGCAACGAGCTGATCTCCCTGTGCTATGCGGCTGCTTCCCACTAGCTATCTATTTTATGTTTGGTAGTGTATGTATGTCCATGCCACTCTCTCACTTTGTCAAAGCTTACCCTTCCCCCTCCCCATATCCTCAAGTCCATTCTCTAGTAGGTCTGTGTGTTTATTCCCGTCTTGCCCCTAGGTTCTTCATGACCAGTTTTTTTTTTTTTTTTTTT
>NW_020837968.1:14806651-14827406 GCF_003676395.1 Aethalodelphis obliquidens | reverse complement strand
TTTTTTTTTTTTTTTTTTTTAGCTTCCATATATATGTGTTAGCATACAGTATTTGTTTTTCTCTTTCTGACTTACTTCACTCGGTGTGACAGACTCTAGGTCCATCCACCTCACTACAACTAACTCAATTTCGTTCCATTTTATGGCTGAGTAATATTCCATTGCATATATGTGCCACATCTTCTTTATCCATTCATCTGCTGATGGACACTTAGGTTGCTTCCATGTCCTGGCTATTGTAAATAGAGCTGCAATGAACATTGTGGTACATGACTCTTTTTGATTTATGGTTTTCTCAGGGTATATGCCCAGTAGTAGGATTGCTGGGTCGTATGGTAGTTCTATTTTAGTTTTTCTAAGGAACCTCCATACTGTTCTCCATAGTGGCTGTATCAATTTACATTCCCACCAAGAGTGCAACTCCACACCCTCTCCAGCATTTATTGTTTCTAGATTTTTTGATGATGGCCATTCTGACTGGTGTGAGATGATATCTCATTGTAGTTTTGATTTGCATTTCTCTAATGATTAATGATGTTGAGCACTCTTTCATGTGTTTGTTGGCAATCTGTATATCTTCTTTGGAGAAAGACAACCCTCAGAATGGGAGAAAATATTTGCAAATGAAGCAACTGACAAAGGATTAATCTCCAAAATTTACAAGCAGCTCATGCAGCTAAATATCAAAAAAAACAGACAACCCAATTCAAAAATGGGCAGAAGACCTAAATAGACATTTCTCGTTAATTTAAATTTCAACTCTATGGCAACTCTTTTTCTTAGTATAAGTATGTCCTGTGAATTATTCTTTTTTTTTTTTTTTTTGCGGTATGCAGGCCTCTCACTGTTGCGGCCTCTCCCATTGCAGAGCACAGCCTCCGGACGCACAGGCTCAGCGGCCATGGCTCACAGGCCCAGCCGCTCTGCGGCATGTGGAATCCTCCCGGACCGGGACATGAACCCGTGTCCCCTGCATCAGCAGGCGGACTCTCAACCACTGCACCACAAGGGAAGCCCGAATTATTCCTTGTTTAGATGAAATTCAAATTCAGCTGGGCATCCTGTATTTTATCTGGCAAACCTAATCCACATAAAACAAAGGAGGAGCAATCTATGAGCATATTTTCTCACCCAAGAGAGAAAACATACATTTTAAAGAAAGAGCGGGTAGAGGTGCAGGAAGTCTGGGGCTGATGGATTCTTTAAGGAGCCAGAAAGGCTTCTAGAAATCAAGTGAAGCACAGGGTTGTATAGAACCTCTTGCTCCCTTGTAAGAAAATTGGATCTTTCTAATGTTGTTCTTCTGGTGGTTAAACCAATATTACCCCAAAAGCCGAAGGTAGAGAAACACAGGAAAGTCCCAGGGTACATAGTGTGCAAGCAGACAGCCAAGGGAACGTGCTAAATGGCAAAGGGTAAACCTCAGAAGTATTGCAGTCAGGGGTTGAAGGGAGCATTGGTTGGTTTTGCTTAGTTTTTCCTACAGCCAAGATTTCATCACTTCATCTGAATAACTTGCACCTTGCAAAATTGTTTTCCAGAAAAAAAGCACATTGAAAAATAAAATAATACTTTTAAAAAAACATAAGGGAACAGAGGCACATGTTGATGCCTGGATCTATGTGACACCAAATGAATAAAAAGTGGGAAAACACCATCCTCCAGATGTTTCATCTCAGTAATAACAGAGAACACTTTTGCTTTACACACAGATGTACAGCATGTTAAGGCAATCTCTGACCAGGATATTGAAAAGCACTGATTGGGAAATCAGAAAAATGTCATTTTCCATTGTCCACAAATAACCACTGAAATATATTTTCATCCATTTATTTTTAGCTTACCTTAAAAACAGAACTCGCTGTGAAATAACTAGCTCTGTGTCTGTTACGCTAAATAAAAACACTGGAACAACTTCTTAATTTTTCTGTTTTGCATCTAGTACATCCCCTGCCTTTGTTTTCTGAACATCTGACTGAGGAAGTCCTGAGTTTCTCAGAGACAGAGCGTTCGAATCACCCTGAAGCCATCTTGTCCTCTCACCTCCACCCTCCCTAGTGAGTGCAGTGTACTAGCAAGTTGGAATCTGACAGAACAGAATAGCTAAGCTTTGATGGGGGAAGTGGACCACCATATGTGATTCGAAGCAAAAAGCTTATTGGAGGAATTAGACCAGACATAATTGTGGGAGCTGGTGAAGAAGACTCTGGGAGGCTTCTGCGTCTGGTAGTGACCCCGAAGTTGCTGTAGGTCAGCACAGCCAGCAGTAGGCTGGACGTGAATCAGGGAGACAAAGTACTACCTGGAAGCCATGTCTGCCTCCCAGACCCCGGCAACATGGATAACCTGCAGAAGAAGCAGACACCCTGGGCCACAAAGCTACCTAAGAGCCAGGACTCAAAGAACCTGAAGGAGGAGACTGAACTGGAGAAGGTGCAGACCCAGCTGTTGTTCTGCACCGCCAAGGTCAGCCAGCAGATCAGTGATACCACGTGTGAACAACAGCCATGCCTGGTGACACCACGCCCACCCTCTGAGCATAATGGCTGCTGCTTCACTCCCACCTTCCAAATCTCATGCAAATTTCTCTTGTATCCAACCCCAACCTGGGTCACACAGTTCCCAGCCCAGCCTCAAAGCTCCCCACGGTACCAGGCATGATTCCCTGTTCTGCCACTCTGCAGCTGGGTGAATTGGACAAAGTATATAAATCTCACTAAACTTCTGCTTCTTCTATAAGGACAATATTTTTAGATCATTCAAAATGTAAATGTGCCAGGTGCCCCTTCTATACAAGTAAACCTAAGTCTCTGCTCTCATTCTGCTTATATTATTGCTGATAGCATTCTCTTCATTGAAATATTGTTTGGATTCAAATAGATGGTGAAAAAGAATCTAGCACATAGAAAGAGTTCAATCTATACCACCCTGTGACAAGTTCATTTTAAGAATAAGCTGATCTTCAGTGCATCTGATGAGTCCGTCTTCCTTTGAGGTCCCTACACATGAACTTGGAGATCTACCATCAGGGAAAACCAACTCATGCGTGGATTCCTAATACCATTGACAGTCATTCCCAGCTTTTAAAGGAGTGCCCTGCTCTGCTTTTGTACTACAAGCAACCTAGAAAGCCTTGGCTCTCCTCCCCTTGGAGTCACACTCAGAGAAGAATCTGCTAAAGAAAAGGAAAATAGGGTGAAATCTACCAGGCAGAAAGGTTTAGGTGTGGAAGGAAGGTACCCTCTTTCCTACAGGCTGCTGTGGTGCTGTTGTTGACACTGCCACAGTCATTGTCACATTGGATAGTTGGCACAGAAAGAAAAACGGTCTCCAGCCAGGTCTGGGAGAGCTCAGAATAGAGCTCCAGGGAGAGTATAACCAACACCACACTCCTACCACTGGCCACCCTTGAAGTCGTGTTAGTACCAGAATTTCCAACTGGGCAGCAATCACGTCTGCTTCCTTTCTGTCTTCTCTACAATTGCTGGTGGAAAGTTGGTGGTTGGATGCCGTAGGTTACTTCTCTGTGGTGGTTTTCAATATTTTGTAGCTCAAAGCTTAGCTATCTACTCTGCCTGGAACAGTTGTGATTAATAATCTGTTGTCAAAGTAGGTCCCCAATTAGGGAGTACTGGGAACACAGAGGGGCTCTCTGAATAACAAGTCTGATTCTATCCTGATGCACAGGTAAGCTTCAACATAAACACCCATACACAAGTCTAGACTACAGGGATTACTATGAAACACCATGTTTGAAAATATCTCGCTGTCACTTACCAGCTACAATACCCTTCTAGCATCGTTTAACTGGTTATAAAAGGAAAAGTATAGTCTTACTCTTAACAGCCTCTGATCTTATCATTTGAATAGTCACATTCAAATTATCCCCTCTCCCTCTCATATGCTGTCACCTGTACACAGGAGTACTAGTTTTTGATCTATAGTCATATTTACAAGTTCAGATTATTAAGGGAGATAATTATACTCTGTAAATGATACAACATTTAGATGTCAAAAACAAAAGTCATCATTCTTCGAAATAGATGGCTGCTAGCTTTCCCAAGAACTCATTTTACAAACTCAAGTTAAAACAAATGAATACATGTTCCTCTTTTTGCTTCCTCTTTTGAGCAATTTTATGATTGAAAAAAAGACACTTTACCACAATGGAAAATACCTCATTTTTCCATTAAAATGTATGGTTTTTTTTTTTAACAGCTATCAATCCACTTCCCTGTCCATTGGGTTAAAAGGAGCTATTCCTAAGAGACCAAGCCAAGGTCTCAACAAGGAGGTGGAAAAGGAGGTGTCTGGCAAGCCAGTCTGTTAACTGTCCAACACTAAGATGACCATGGCAATGTCAACAATAACACAAAAGCAGCCAGCTGGAAAGTGAGAACAAATCATGTTATCCACTGACAGCTTGGTCTCTTGTGTGCCGATGAGGCCAGCATGATTTCCCCCACCGTTGGAGGAACTGGTTTAATCAGCCCATTTTATAGCCAGTGGGCCCAGGTTGGGAGTGTTCTTGGTGCATATATTCCTTTGTGTCATCAAAAAGAGACGGTTCACACATCCAACACTCAGTTGAAACCTGATAGAAAAGATGAGGCTGTGTGAGTTGAAGACCAACGTCCTACTGGTTGAATTTTTAACTTTTTGTATTCTCCCATCAGCTTTCATCTCTCTAGTGGAATATGGACATCTCTGCAGGTATGTATTCCAAAGACAAAGAATTCAGTCAAATATACTAATGTTGAACATAATGCAGACAAGCAGTTTGAAGGATTGATTAAATACTTTGCCCTTCAACGTGATTTTTTTTTTCTTTTCAGTTGGGAGTCACAACATCATCAAAGAAAAAATGAGGAAGCCACGTATAGTTTAGGGTTTGGCGCTACACACTAATTTCACCCAAAACTTAAGATTTCCTTATTGACAGTAGTATTCTTCTCCTTTTATTCATCTTTCCAGAAGGTTTGTATGTCTTCCCAGAGACTGAGATATCTCTGTAGTTAATTTCACCCTTACAGTTAGCTCAGGGTTTGTACATGTTCTCCACGTATGGTGTGCTATTCACAGCAGACATATGGGTTTTTCCTGTTCTTAATAGTTTAGCTTTGAAAAGCATATGATGGATAAAATCCAGCAACCTCTTAAGGGTCTGTTCTAAATGGACAAAAATGAGAGATACTCATGAGGTCCACATAATTTAAATTAATACCTATTAAGTTAAATATTAAGTATTTAAATTAATAGGTATTAATTTAAATATTACCAGTATCTTCCAATTCTCCCTCTCTCCCTCCCTCCCTCCCTCTCTCCTTTTCTCTCCCTCTCTCTCTCTCTCTCTCTCTCTCACACACACACACACACACACACACACACACACACACACTACAAAAGCATCTAGGCAGTGTTTCACAGGAAAAATTAATTAAATCCCATTGACTTCTCTTGGGGAACATGCTAGCAATAACATCTACCTAAGATGAGAAATACTTTGTGTGAAGAAGAGAAGCAAACAGTTGGGATAATCTTTATGCTGGATTATAACTTAAATCCTAAGTAACCTGGATTTGGCAGAAATTTATTCTTTTTTATTTTTTTTTCAAGTAAGCTTTAGTGCATGAGACTGTGGTGCTAAAATAGAAATACAGTAGAATCTTGTTATTGAAAAAAATTGGCACAGTTACCAGTGAAATCTTGTCCCTTGAAACATAACAACCACATACAGTAAAAGCAAAATTCCTCTCAATGTGGCTATAAAGAGGGTGTTACCCCTGTTCCTCAGACTCAACACTATAAAAGAGTTCCAGCATATTTAGTGAACCCACATTAAACTTGGTAATTCTTATCTTGCCATTAGTGTTGTGTGTTAAAACCCATATCCCAGTAAACTGCTGTGTGGTATATGAAATGTATTAAAAGTACATGAGGTGAAGTTGTTTTCATTACATTACACTTTAACATCTGATCATTAGTATATCATTTTCCCATCCCTGTTAGTGCGATTATTTTATTCTTTCATGTGTTTGTCCTTGACTGTGGAGGGGGCAGTGGTGGGCAAAGGGATGAGGGACATTTTTGAGATCTATCAAAGGAGTGATGGAAAAAATAACGTTGAGATTTGTTCAGCTTCCACATGCTGTATCTACTGGGACCAAGACTTGTCAATGCCACCTGGTCTTTGGCATCGTGCCTCATCCATAGCAATGCGCACAGTCTAATTACAAGGCTCCAACCACGGACGTGCCAGTGTCCCCTGTGGACCGTTAGGTTAACAGGCGATGCAGTTGAGCCAGCCTTCGCTGAGGCTAGTTGGAGTTTCCAAGTGGAGAGGGCATTCACTGCTTGCCTCCAGTTATATGGCTCCATGGCCCCTCACTGTCTCCTGGCAGGGCCCGGATTCCTCCCACTGAGCACCGTATCATTTCACCTCAGCCAGGCACAAAGGCATGTATCTGAGAACGTGTGAGGAGCCCACAGATTTTCCAAGCCCGTGTTTAAAACATTTGTCAAGGTAAGAAGAAGAGGGATGGCCTACATTTTCCCTTTCTGGGATGTGTCTTATCTAAGGTGATGGCAGGGCTGCTCCAGAAGCGAGAGGGGAGTGGGGTTCAGGCACTGATCCCTCTGGCTTTGGATGTCTTCTCCTGGCCTGAGGCTTCTGAAATGGCAGCGTGTCCCCTCCTTTGTGTGAGGTCCCCTGATGAGCTGACTTCCAAGAATTGTTACAACTAGAAGTGGAAGGGCAGCACGGTTTAGGATGAGGAAAGGAAAGAGAAGAAAAGAAGTCATTTCTACTTAATTTAACTGGGGTTTAGAGAATATTTAAGTCAGATGCTTCCAAGACCAGACACCAGAGAGAAAGGAGGCCCTTTTGGAGCCTGATGGAATCCAAATAATGAAGGGCTTCTTCAGGGAAAAAGCTAGGTCTTTCATAGGCCCTACATGGGATCAAGAGAGTCAAATAATTCAGTGGGAAAATAAAACTGATTTCCTGGAGTCAGTGCTATGAAGAGAGGAACAAAAAGTATGGCTATGGGAACACTTTTTTTTTATTTTAACAGCTTAGGATGATGCCATTGGGCGCAGTCTGGCCTTCAAAGCATCTTACGAGGAAAGCAGGTACTGCCAGAGTGAGTGTATCAAGCCCAGAAATCACAAGACCCAGAGGACACTTGGAGGCAACAATATATAAAACCCACAGAGCACATGCTGATGCCTTTCTTAGGATTCAGCTACAAAGCCTCATTTCCCTTCTTGAAAATAGCCTTTTCAAGTTTTATTTCTCTAAAATGAAATCTTGGGGAGACCTTCAAGATGGCAGAAGAGTAACACGTGGAGATCACCTTCTTCCCACAGATACATCAGAAATACATCTACATGTGGAACAGCTCCTACAGAACACCTACTGAATGCTGGCAGAAGACCTCAGACCTCCCAAAAGGCAAGGAACCCCCCACGTACCTGGGTAGGGCAAAACAAAAAAGAATAAACAGAGAAAAAAGAATAGGGACAGGACCTGCACCACTGGGAGGGAGCTGTGAAGGAGGGAAAGTTCCCACACACTAGAAGCCCCTTCGCGGGCGGAGACTGCGGGTGGCGGAGGGGGAAGCTTCGGAGGCATGGAGGAGAGCACAGCCACAGGGGTGCGGAGGGCAAAGCGGAGAGATTCCTGAACAGAGGATCAGTGCCGACCAGCACTCACCAGGCCAAGAGGCTTGTTGCTCACCCACCGGGGCGGGTGGGGCTGGGATCTGAGGCTCGGGCTTCGGTCGGAGCACCGGGAGAGGACTGGGGTTGGCGGCGTGAACACAGCCTGAAGGGGGCTAGTGCACCACAGCTTGCCAGGAGGGAGTCCAGGAAAAGGTTTGGACCTGCCTAAGAGGTAAGAGACTATTGTTTCAGGGTGCGCGAGGAGAGGGGATTCAGAGCACCGCCTAAACAAGCTCCAGAGATAGGCACGAACCGCAGCTACCAGCGCGGACCCCAGAGAAGGGCATGAAACGCTAACACTGCTGCTGCTGCCACCAAGAAGCCTGTGTGCAAGCACAGGTCACTATCCACACCTCCCCTCCCGGGAGGCTGTGCAGCCCGCCACTGCCAGGGTCCCGTGATCCAGGGACAACTTCCCCGGGAGAACTCACGGCACGCCCCAGGCTGGTGCAACGTCACGCTGGCCTCTGCCGCCGCAGGCTTGCCCCACATCTGTACCCCTCCCTCCCCCGGCCTGAGGGAGCCAGAGCCCCCGAATCAGCTGCTCCTTTAACCCCGTCCTGTCTGAGCGAAGAACAGACGCCCTCCGGCGACCTACACGCAGAGGCGGAGCCAAATCCAAAGCTGAGCCCCGGGAGCTGTGCGAACAAAGAAGAGAAAGGGAAATCTCTCCCAGCAGCCTCAGAAGCAGCAGATTAAAGCTCCACAATCAACTTGATGTACCCTGCATTGTGGAATACCTGAATAGACAACGAATCATCCCAAGTTGAGGCGGTAGACTTTGGGAGCAGCCATATATTTTTTTTTCCTTTTTCCCTTTTTGTGAGTCGCTATGAGTATGCTTCTTTGTGTGATTTTGTCTCTATAGCTTTGATTTTACCATTTGTCCAAGGGTTCTGTCTCTCCATTTGTGTGTGTGTGTGTTTTGGGGGGGGTTTTCTAGTATACTTTTTAGCACTTGTTATCATTGGGGATCTATCTTGGTTTGGTTGCCCTCTTCTTTCTTTCTTTCTTTTTTTGTATTACTTTTTAATCTTTTTTTCATTTTTAATATTTTTTTATTTTAAAAATTTTATTTTATTTTATTCTTTCTTTCTTTCTTTTTTTCTCCCTTATCTTCTGAGCTGTGTGGCTGACACGATCTTAGTGCTCCAGCCGGGTGTCAGGCCTGTGCCTCTGAGGAGGGAGAACCAAGTTCAGGACATTGGTCCACCAGAGACTTCCCAGCTCCATGTAATATCAAATGGCAAAAGCTCTCCCAAGGATCCCTAGCTCAAACCTAACAACCAGCTCCACTCAACGACCAGCAAGCTACTGTGCTGTACACCCTATGGCAAACAACTAGCAAGACAGGAACACAACCCCACGCATTAGCAGAGAGGCTGCCTAAAATCATAATAAGGTAACAGACACCCTAAAACACCACTGGATGCGGTACTGCCCACCAGAAGACAAGATCCAGCCTCATGCTGCAGAACACAGGCACCAGTTCCCTCCACAAAGAAGTCTACACAACCCAATGGCCCCACCTTAGCCACTAGGGACAGACAACGAAAACAATGGGAACTACAAACCTGCAGCCTGGGGTAAGGAGACACCAAACACAGTAAGTTACGCCAAATGAGAAGACAGAGAAATACACAGCAGATGAAGGAGCAAGGTAAAAACCCATCACACCAAACAAATGAAGAGGAAGTAGACATCTACCTGAAAAAGAATTCAGAATAATGAGACTAAAGATGATCCAAAATCTTGGAAATAGAATGGAGAAAATAGAAGAAACGTTTAAAAAGGACTTAGAAGAACAAAAAAACCAATGATGAACAACACAATAAATGAAATTAAAAATTCTCTAGAAGGAATCAATAACAGAATAACTAGGGCAGAAGAATGGATAAGTGACCTGGAAGATAAAATAGTGGAAATAATGACTGCAGAGCAGATTAAAGGGGAAAAAAAATGAAAAGAAGTGAGGACAGCCTCAGAGACCATTGGGACAACATTAAAGGCACCAACATTTGAACTATAGAGGTCTCAGAAGAAGAAGAGAAAAAGAAAGGGACTGAGAAAATATTTGAAGAGATTATAGTTGAAAACTTCCCTAATATGGGACAGGAAATAATCAAGTCCAGGAAGCACAAAGCATCCATACAAGATAAATCCAAGGAGAAACATGCCAAGACACATATTAATCAAACTATCAAAAATTAAATACAAAGAAGAAATATTAAAAGAGAAAAACAACAAATAACATACAAGGGAATCCCCATAGGTTAACAGCTGATTTTTCAGCAGAAACACTACAAGACAGAAGGGAGTGGCAGGACATATTTAAAGTGCTGAAAGGGAAAAACCTACAGCCAAGATTACTCTACCCAGCAAGGATCTCATTCAGATTTGACAGAGAAATTAAAACCTTTACAGACAAGCAAAAGCTAAGAGAATTCAGCACCACCAAACCATCTTTACAACAAATGCTAAAGGAATTTTTCTAAGCAGGAAACACTAGAGAAGGAAATGACCTACAATAACAAACCCCAAACAATTAAGAAAATGGTAACAGGAACACACATACCGATAACTACCTTAAATGTAAATGGATTAAATGCTCCAACCAAAAGACATACACTGGCTCAATGGATACAAAAACAATACCCGTAAATATGCTGTCTACCCGTAAATATGCTGACCCACTTCAGACTTAGGGACACATACAGATTGAAAGTGAGCGAATGGAAAAATAGTCCATGGAAATGGAAATTAAAAGAAAGCTGGAGTAGCAATTCTCATATCAGACAAAATAGACATTAAAATAAAGACCATTACAAGAGACAAAGAAGGACACTACATAAGGATCAAGGGATCAATCCAAGAAAAAGATAAAACAATTATAAGTATTTATGCACCCAACATAGGAACACCTAAATACATTAGGCAAATGGTAACAGCCATAAAAGGGGAAATCAACAGCAACAGAATCAAAGTAGGGGATTTTAACACCCCACTTTCACCAATGGACAGATCATCCAAAATGAAAATAAATAAGGAAACACAAGCTTTAAATGACACATTAAACTAGATGGACTTAATTGACATTTATAGAACATCCCATACAAAAGCAACAAAATACACTTTCTTCTCAAGTGCTCATGGAACATTCTCCAGGATAGATCATATCTTGGGTCACAAATCAAGCCTTGGTAAATTTAAGAAAATTGAAATTCTATCAAGTATCTTTTCTGAACACAATGCTATGAGACTAGATGTCAATTACAGGGAAAAATTTGTAAAAAATACAAACACATGGAGACTAAACAATACACTACTTAATAACTAAGTGATCACTGAAGAAATCAAAGAGGAAATCAAAAAATACTTAGAAATAAATGACAATGAAAACACGATGACCCAAAACCTATGGGATGCAGCAAAAGCAGTTATAAGAGGGAAATTTATAGCAATACAATCCTACCTCAAGAAACAAGAAACATCTCCAATAAACAACCAAAACTTACACCTAAAGCAAATAGAGACAGAAGAACAAAAAAACCCATAGTTAGCAGAAGGAAAAAAATCATAAAGGTATGATAAGAAATAAATGAAAAAGGAATGAAGGTAACAATAGCAAAGATCAATAAAAACGAAAGGTGGATTTTTGAGAAGATTAAAAAAATTGATATACTATTAGCCAGACTCATCAAGAAAAAAAGGGAGAAGACTCAAATCAATAAAATTAGAAATGAAGAAGGAGAAGTAACAACTGACACTGCAGAAATACAGAGGATCATGAGAGATTACTACAAGCGACTATATGCCAATAAAATGGACAACCTGGAGGAAATGGACAAATTCTTAGAAAAGCACAACCTTCTGAGACTGAACCAGGAAGAAATAGAAAATATAAACAGACCAATCAAAAGCACTGAAATTGAGACTGTGATTAAAAATCTTCCAACAAACAAAAGCCCAGGACCAGATGATTTCACAGGTGAATTCTATCAAATATTTAAGGAGGAGCTAACACCTATCCTTCTCAAACTCTTCCAAAATTTAGCAGAGGGAGGAACATTCCAAAACTCCTTCTATGAGGCCACCATCACCCTGATACCAAAATCAGACAAAGATGTCACAAAGAAAGAAAACTACAGGCCAATATCACGGATGAACGTAGATACAAAAATCCTCAACAAAATACTAGCAAACAGAATCCAAGAGCACATTAAAAGGATCATACACCATGATAAAGTGGGGTTTATCCCGGGAATGCAAGGATTCTTCAATATATGAAAATCAATCAATGTGATACACCATATTAACAAATTGAAGGATAAAAACCGTATGATTATCTCAATAGATGCAGAGAAAGCTTTCGACAAAATTCAACATGAATTTATGATAAAAACCCTCCAGAAAATAGGCATAGAGGGAACTTACCTCAACATAATACAGGCCATATATGACAAACCCACAGCCAACATTGTTCTCAATGGTGAAAAACTGAAACCATTTCCACTAAGATAAGAAACAAGACAAGGTTGCCCACTCTCACCACCATTATTCAACATAGTTTTGGAAGTTTTAGGCACAGAAATCAGAGAAGAAAAGGAAATAAAATGAATCCAAATTGGAAAAGAAGAAATAAAGCTGTCACTGTTTGCAGATGACATGATACTATATATAAAGAATCCTAAAGACGCTACCAGAAAACTAGTAGAGCTAATCAATGAATTTGGTAAAGTAGCAGGATACGAAATTAATGCACAGAAATCTCTTGCATTCCCATACACTATTGAAGAAAATTCTGAAAGAGAAATTAAGGAAACACTCCCATTTACCATTTCAACAAAAAGAATAAAATACCTAGGAATAAACCTACCTAAGGAGGCAAAACACTTGTATGCAGAAAACTATAAGACACTGATGAAAGAAATTAAAGATGATACAAACAGATGGAGAGATATACAATCTTCTTGGAATGGAAGAATCAACATTGTGAAAATGACTATACTACCCAAAGCAATCTATGGATTCAGTGTAATCCCTATCAAATTACATCCAACTACCAATGACATTTGTCACAGAACTAGAACAAAAAATTTCACAATTTGTATGGAAATACAAAAGACCCCAAATAGTCAAAGCAATCTTGAGAAAGAAAAACAGAGCTGGAAGAATCAGGCTACCTGACTTCAGACTACACTACAAAGCTACAGTAATCAAGACAGTATGGTACTGGCACAAAAACAGAAATATAGATCAGTGGAACCAGATAGAAAGCCCAGAGATAAACCCACACACATATGGTAACCTTATTTTTGATAAAGGAGGCAAGAATATACAATGGAGAAAAGACAGTCCCTTCATAAGCGGTGATGGACAAACTGGACAGCTACATATAAAAGAATGAAATTAGAACATTCCCTACCACCATACACAAAAATGAACTCAAAATGGATTAAAGACCTAAATGTAAGACCAGACACTATAAAACTCATAGAGGAAAACATAGGCAGAAAACTCTATGACATAAATCACAGCAAGATCCTTTTTGACCCACCTCCTAGAGAAAGGGAAATAAAAACAAATATAAACAAATGGGACCTAATGAAACTTCAAAGCTTTTGCACAACAAAGGAAACCATAAACAAGACCAAAAGACAACCCTCAGAATGGGAGAAAATATTTTCAAATGAAGCAACTGACAAAGGATTAATCTCCAAAATTTACAAGCAGCTCATGCAGCTCAATAACAAAAAAAACAAACAACGCAATCCAAAAATGGGCAGAAGACCTAAATAGACATTTCTCCAAAGAAGATATACAGACTGCCAACAAACACATGAAAGAATGCTCAACATCATTAATCATTAGAGAAATGCAAATCAAAACTACAATGAGATATCATCTCACACCAGTCAGAATGGCCAGCATCAAAAAATCTAGAAACAATAAATGCTGGAGAGGGTGTGGAGAAAAGGGAACACTCTTGCACTGCTGGTGGGAATGTGAATTGGTTCAGCCACTATGGAGAACAGTATGGAGTTTCTTTAAAAAACTACAAATAGAGCTACCATATAACCCAGCATTCCCACTACTGGGCATATACCCTGAGAAAACCAAAATTCAAAAAGAGTCATGTACCAAAATGTTCATTGTAGCTCTATTTACAATAGCCAGGAGATGGAAACAACCTAAGTGCCCATCATCGGATGAATGGATAAAGAAGATGTGGCACATATATACAATGGAATATTACTCAGCCATAAAAAGAAACGAAATTGAGCTATTTGTAATGAGGTGGATAGACCTAGAGTCTGTCATACAGAGTGAAGTAAGTCAGAAAGAAAAAGACAAATACCGTATGCTAACACATATATATGGAATTTAAGGAAAAAAAATGTTATGAAGAACCTAGGGGTAAGACAGGAATAAAGACACAGACCTACTGGAGAACAGACTTGAGGATATGGGGAGGGGGAAGGGTGAGCTGTGACAGGGAGAGAGAGAGTCATGGACATATATACACTAACAAACGTAACGTAGATAGCTAGTGGGAAGCAGCCACATGGCACAGGGATATCGGCTCGGTGCTTTGTGACTGCCTGGAGGGGTGGAATAGGGAGGGTGGGAGGGAAGGAGACACAAGAGGGAAGAGATATGGGAACATATGTATAACTGATTCACTTTGTTATAAAGCAGAAACTAACACACCATTGTAAAGCAATTGTACCCCAATAAAGATGTTTAAAAAAAAAAGGAGAAAAGACCACCCTCAGAATGGGAGATAATATTTGCAAATGAAGCAACTGACAAAGGATTAATCTTCAAATTTTACAAGCAGCTCATGCAGCTGAATATCCAAAAAAAAAAAAAAAAACCCAATTCAAAAATGGGCAGAAGACCTAAATAGACATTTCTCCAAAGAAGATATACAGATTGCCAACAAACACATGAAAGAATGCTCAACATCACTAACCATTAGAGAAATGCAAATCAAAACTACAGTGAGGTATCACCTCACACCAGTCAGAATGGTCATAATCAAAAAATCTACAAACAATAAATGCTGGAGAGGGTGTGGAGAAAAGGGAACCCTCTTGCACTGTTGGTGTGAATGCAAGTTGATAGAGCCACTATGGAGAACAGTGTGGAGGTTCCTTAAAAAACTAAAAATAGAACTACCATACAACCCCAGCAATCTCACTACTGGGCATATACCCTGAGAAAACCATAATTAAAAAAGAGTCACGTACCAAAATGTTCATTGCAGCTCTGTTTACAATAGCCAGGACATGGAAGCAATCTAAATGTCCATCAGCAGACGAATGGATAAAGAAGATGTGGCACATATATACAATGGAATATTACTCAGCCATAAAAAGAAATGAAATTGAGTTATTTGTAGTGAGGTGGATGGAGCCAGAGACTGTCACAGCGTGAAGTAAGTCAGAAAGAGAAAAACAAATACCGTATGGTAACGCATATATATGGAATCTAAAACAAACAAACAAAAATTTTCTGAAGAACCTAGGGGCAGGACAGGAATAAAGACATAGATGTAGAGAATGGACTTGAGGACATGGGGAGGGAGAAGCGTAAGCTGGGATGAAGTGAGAGATTGGCATGGACTTATTTATACTACCAAATGTAAAATAGATATCTATTGGGAAGCAGCCGCATAGCACAGGGAGATCAGCTTTGTGCTTTGTGATCACCTAGAGGGGTGGGATATGGAGAGTGGGAGGGAGACGCAAGAGGGAGGAGATATGGGGAGATATATATATATATATATATATAGCTGATTCACTTTGTTATAATGCAGGAACTAACATAAAATTGTAAAGCAATTATATTCCAATAAAGATGTTTTATAATTAATTAATTGAATGATGAAATAATGAGACCAGGAAGAAAGAAACTTCTAAGAAAATTTCAGAAGTGGCTATTTCTATTTAGGATGAATTTTCTTTCAAGTAGTTATTCTGAGAGCCAAATTCCCATTCTGAGTAACATATTAAGCATGCTTTGTATTAACTTGAATTTTATAATGAAAAAAAAAATTTTCTTCACGTTTGTCTATATATGACACTTGCTTCAAAATATTGTGTTGGGTGTTTTGATTTGTTTATTTCAGGGTTTTTTTTTTAATTAAACTTAGGAGGACAATGGAAGTCAATTGTACTTACCAATATTTTTGCTGACCATGTTCATTCTTTCTTCCTGATGTTTCAATAATTCTTTTTCTAGTATTTCTCTTCCATTTAAAGAGATTCCTTAAGCCATCCTTTTCAAATTCTTAGTTTGTCTTTATCTAAGAATGCTTTGATTTCTCTTTGATTTCTGAAGGATACTTTCACTGGATATCAGATTCTGGGTTGATTTTCTTTTCTTTCAGCACTTGAAAAATGTTACTTCTGACCTCTGTAGTTTCTGGTGAAACATTTGATGTAGTTCTAATTGTTTCTTCTTTATAGGTAGGGTGTTATGTCTCTCATACTGCTTTCAAGATATATATATATATATTTTTTGTCTTTAGTTTTCAAGGTTGATTATGGTATGTTTTGATATGGCTATCTTTGGATTTATCCTCTTTGGTCTTCACTGAGCTTCTCAAATTTGTAGGTTTATATCTTTTTTTCAATTGGGGATGTTTTTGACCATTATTTCTTTGAGAACTTTTTCAGCCCCCCACCCCTTCTCCTCTCCTTCCAGGTCTCTGATGACACAAATGTTAAATCTTTTGTTGTGTTCCCCTAGGTCTCCGAGGCTCTGCTCCCTTTTTTCAGTTATTATTTTCTCTTTGTTGTTCAGCTTGGGCTTATTTTTATTTTTCTTTCTTCCAGTTACCAAATTCTTTTCTCTACCCCTTCCATGCTGCTTTTTAGCTCCGCCACTGGGTTTCTTATTTTGGTTACTGTATTTTTCAGTTCTAAAATTTCCATTTAGTTCATTTTTTTTTTTAATTCTTGTAAGATTTTCTATTTCTTTGTCAATGCTTTGTCAATGGGTATTTGGGGTATTTGGGTATTATCTTATGAGACTCAAGCTCTTACTTAAACCTTCTACTTTGGCTCACATCTTCTGGTACACTTCTGGCAGGAAAAGGAGGACACCACCTCATTACCACCAGGTGAAAGTAAAACTCCAAGTTCCCACTCAGTCATCATTACATACTGGGGGTAAGGGGTGGGGGATTAAGTTCCTTGTTACTGCTGAACAAAGGTAAGAGTTACTTTTTCACATAGATACCAAAAGGAGATGGCCATATGTGGTGATGAACGTCCTGATCCACCAGGCCTCCTCTGATACTACTGGTGTAGACAGAAGTCTAGACTCCCCAAGTAGTGTCTACTGACACCTCAGGTGGGGAGTATGGGGGGTTGGAAAGAGTGCTCATTATCACCCTGTGGGGATGAGAGCTCCAGATCCATACTCGGATTTCTCTGACTACCCCAGTATAGGCGGGGTGCAGTACCTCATTACAGCTTCTGAAGTGTAGAAGTCTAGGCTCTCCATTTAGCCTTTAATGGTGTGCATGGAGTTGGAGTCACAGGTTTTTTTCTGTGGTTTCAGCTGGAGTAGAGCAATTATTGCCAAAACTTTCTGTCTTTCTAGACTGCCCCTTTTCTGGGCCTTTGAGTAGAGAGATTAGTCTTTTGGGGGTGGATTTCTGTGTGCTCCTATTATCATTTCCAGGTTGCTGGCTTTGTTTGCATCAAGTCTGAGATATACGAGGAAAAAATACACACACACACACACAAGAATTCACCACTATGCCATTCCTTGAGTTCCAAGGTCCTTAGACAGTCTGCCTTCTGCTCTCCACCTTTAGAGTCTTCTTATGCTTGTGTTATATATACATCATTCAGAGGTTTTAATTATACTTAGCAGGAAGAATAGGGAAAAGTATGTTTCCTCCATTTTCCATCAAAGAAAAATTCATATTAGGTGGAAGGTTTTTTTTTTAAAGAAATTAATATTGTGTAAATAAGATTTATCTATAGTGGCAAAACTACTTAAATTCTGAGTATTGTAAGCTATGCCTAAATGATACCAAAATAAGCAGTCAATTGTTCTAAAAGTTCAGCTAGTCATATTTAATAATATGAAGAAATATTCACAACATATTCTTGTGTGAAAAAGTAGGCTACAAAATAGAATGTGAATCATGTTCAAGGACATAAATGTTAACACACACACAAATACATAAAGATAAACAGATATAGATAAACAGATACATGGATAGATAGGTAGATAAATAGATACAGATAGATACATAGATAGATAGATAGATAGATAGATAGATAGATAGATAGATAGATAGATGATAGATAGATAGATAGAAGAAAGTACCCAAAAGGTTGAATGAGTGAGTGGGGTGGAGAGTTATGGATTTTTTAATCTGTATCTTTCTACATTTTTAAAACCATGTAAATTAATGAGTATTACTTTTGAAATCAAAAATATCTATATTTTTTAATCCATAATTCAACTACTTTAGCTGCATAATGCTTAGGTTAAATTATAAGTCAGCTAACAAAACAGTTTCACCATCCATAGAGAAACATTTATTTATAGCATTCTTAGAGCTCTTCCTGTGTTAGATGTCTTTATGAATTTAAAATAGCAAACATGGTTTGATACACAATTTAAATGCAAAGATCAACAACTTTCTTATTTTCAATAATAACCAGTTAAAAGAATTAATTTTAAAAATCTGATTCACAGTATCAATTAGAGCTATAAAATACTCAGGAAAAAATATAACAAGAAATGTGTAAGACTTAGAAATATTAAAAATAAATAAATAAAATTTACTAAAGTAAATACAAAAGACCTAAATTAATGGATGTACATATTATGTTGCTATTGATGAAGGCTCAGTATATTAAAGATGCCTATTTTGGGGGCTTCCGTGGTGGCACAGTGGCTGAGAGTTCGCCTGCCAGTGCAGGGGACATGGGTTTGAGCCCTGGTCCAGGAAGATCCCACATGCCACAGAGCAGCTAGGCTCATGTGCCACAACTACTGAGCCTGTGCTCTAGAGCCTGAGAGCCACAACTACTGAGCCAGCAAGCCTAGAGTCCGTGTTCCGCAACAAGAGAAGCCACTGCAATGAGAAGCCCGCACACCGCAATGAAGAGTAGCCCCCACTCACATCAACTAGAGAAAGCCCACGCACAGCAATGAAGACCCAATACAGCCATAAATAAATAAATAAGTAAATAAATAAATAAATAAATAAATAAAATTTGTTAAGATAAAAAAAGATCTCTATTTTCTCCATACTAATCAATAAATTCTACATAATTCTAATTTTAAAATCTCAAGCATTTTTAGTGAGGGTGTAACTTTTGTGTTACTTCTATTTTTTTCTGAAAAATAAAAGAAATTTAATGAATATAGGCAACACAATTTTCTTTTACAAAGAATTATGAGGGGTTGCTTAGTTTACTATAAAACAAAAGGTACCATAAAGGTACTCTAAAGCTTATTTAACTAATCATCTTAGAAGAAACAAATAATTCAGTGAGCAAAACAAACATTCTAAAAGACAGAAATATAGTAATTTAATATATGATAAAATATTAAGTCAGGGGAAAATGTAGATTAGTACATATTGGGACATTTTAAGAAAAATAGTCTTTTGCCCTGTACACATCAGACTTCTAAGTAGGCTCCATGAATGTAAGATCTAAACAAATAAAAATTTTATTATTTTACAAGAAAATATCAAGATAATTTTATGTTCTTGGGGTAAGAAAGTCTTTTTAAAAATTGCCCAAAACTCAGTAGTTATAAAGGCAATGATTGCATTTAACTTCATAAATATTTAAAATTTCCATATGCTGAGAAACTCCAAAGGAAAGCTGAAAAAAATTTTTAAAAGGAACCAGGTGGAATTTAATACACGTAACAAAATAAATGTAATATCCATAAAATAAGAAAGTCCCCTACATTTAGAAAGTACAAATAGAAATATTAACAAGGCATAGAAATCACAGAAATATACATGAATAATTATACTATGAAAAGATTATCAATCTCACTTATAATAAAAGAAATGTATGTTGAAAAAAAATGAGGTACCATTTTTCACTTAGACTGGAAAAAATGTTATAACAGTCATGGTTTGTGAGAACATCTTGAAATGGACATTTTCACACACTGTTGTTTGTAGTGAGTGTAAATAATTACAAACTTTTTAGAGGACAATTTTTTGGAATATATTAAAATTTCAAATGCTACTCGGCAACCCCACTTAAACCCATTCTATGGAAACACCAGAAAACATTTTCAAAGACATCTTCAAGGCTGTTCATTGCAACTCTATGGATAATAACAGCAACAACTAAAAAAATGCTAGCAATCAGCAACTATCTATAATGAGAGAATGGTTAAATAAATTAAGTTACCTTAAGAAATAATACGCAGCTGCCTAAAAATAAGATAGCTCCTTATACACTAACCTGTAAAGATGTTCACAGTGTAAAGTTAAGTAAAAACAGAAAGTTGCACAAAAATACAACCCTGTGCATAATCCATGGACCCTAAAGTTTTCCAGTCTCTGGGATTACTCTTCGCTTTAATGTCCAAATAATCATTTTCTGCATGTTTGAAGATGTCTTGTCTTCTGTTAGATTCTCCTCCTCATGTATTTCCAAGGAATCTCTGAGGAATACTTCTGGGTCCCATGGGTCCTTCCTGGCTACCTCTTGTCACCTCAGCTGACAGTCTTGGTTTAGACCACTGCCCATCTCCCTGGAAGTCTCATCATAAATTCTTATAACTGGATCCTAAACTGAGTTCATATCTCTCTACTATTCATCTTAAACATGGTTGTTGGTCCTGCTCTAAGACTTAAGAATAAGGTGATTATAAAGTAGAAAGCAATAATTGTTAATGGCATGAATCACTTATATAGTGTACTGTCCTAACAAGAAAGGAAGGAAGGGAGGGAGAGAAGGAGGGAGAAAGAGAGAGAGAGAAAGAAAGAAAGAAAGAAAGAAAGAAAGAAAGAAAGAAAGAAAGA
>NW_020837968.1:14566534-14806641 GCF_003676395.1 Aethalodelphis obliquidens | reverse complement strand
AAAGAAAGAAAGAAAGAAAGAAAGAAAGAAAGAAAGAAAGAAAGAAAAGAGGAAGAAAGAAAGAAAAGGAGGAAGAAAGAAAGAAAGGGAGAAAGAGAGGGAGGGAGCAGGGAGACAGGACAATAGACGGATATAATAGTTGATGGATAGATACACAGATATATAGAGAGATTCACATAATCCTCACAACAACAGCCCTAGGAGATGAATATTATTATTAACCTCATATCACAGACTTAGAAACTGAGGCACAGAGTGATTACTTTTCTTACCCATGATCACTCAGGTCACAGGCAGTCTCCAGACTCAGATGAATATGACTGCCATGCCCCTCAGCAGCAGCTCTCAGCTTAGCCATCTCCTTCCTTAGTTCTCTGGTCTCTCTCTCTGGGACCTTGTCTTCTTCCCCATCACAATCCATCCATGCCCTACAATGACTCTCAAGTGTCATTCTCCAATGATAGAAAAAAATCCTTCCATCTCCCTAGTCAACATGACAACCTTCTCTGGAGAGATGTGACAACGCTTTACCTGATTTTGCAGTTCAGCTTCTCATCATCTCTAATTCCCCATTCCACAACAGAATGTAACCAAAGGGCCTATTGAAATGTTTTTCCTAATTGGAAAAACAGTCTAACACTATGAATTGGGTGCTCCTCTGGATAAACGTTCAACTGTTGGAGTTTTGAAAATGTAGAATCCCCTGTTTCTGGTCATCAAAGTTTCTAGAATACTGGAGTCTGGTCTCAGAACACCCCATTGCATTGATAATGAAATGAATAAATAAATTTTAAAAGATATATGTATTTCATAGGAAAGAAAAAGCCAGAACAACACAGCAATGTATTAATAATGATTAATCCCTGGTGGCTCCCACAAACCCAGGGCCACAGCTCACCCTAGACCTAGCCCCTATAACAGTTCCCACAGACCCAGTATCCCAGGCTGCTCCAATGCCAGGCCAGCCCCTGTAGCCCTAGGATTCAGACAAGCTCTTGTGGACCCAGGATCCCAGTCCATCTTAGTGCCAAGCTAACCCATGTAGAGTCATCCTCGAGGCCAGATCCAAGACCCAGACTCTCGACCTTCCCCAGCACAGAGTCAGCAATGCAGGAGCTGATACCAGACTCATGCTAGTGATCCCTGGTGCCTGGTTGCCCCCACAACAGACCCAGGATATGGGCCCACCACATGGGCACAGCACCCAGGCCCATCACCATAGACTCAAGCACAAAGCTTGACCCAGTGAACCTAGGCTCCAAACCCACTACCATAGACCCATGCTTGAGCCCAGCCCCCTGGACCCAAGCACCATACATGCCCACCTGCTGGCCCAGGCACCAGACCTATTCACTCAATAATTCCAGTAGCAAGTTTAACATCAGACACTACCAGGTGGCCCACACAGAATCTCTGGGCAGGATGACTGGTAAAGATTGTCTTTGCTAAACCCTGTCTCTAATGACTGAAAGAGATACCTATTTCCTCAGATTCATAGGCACCAATGCAGTGCCACAAGATCATGAGTAATCAAGGAAACATGACACCACCAGAGGAAACTACTAAAGCTCCAATGACTGACCCTAAAGAAATGGTGATATATGAACTATCTGACAAAGAATTCAGAATAATCCTCTCAAAGAATTTCAGTGAACTAGAAGAAAACACAGGTGGACAACTAAACAATATTGGGAAAACAATCCATGAACAAGATTAGAAATTCAACAAACAAATAGAATCCACACACAAAAAAAGAAAACATCTAGAGATTTTAAGGTTGAAGGATAGAATGAATGAACTGAAGAATTCAATAGAGAGCTTCAGCAACAGACTTGACCAAGTAGAAGAAAGAGTTGGCAACCTAGAGGACAGGTTATTTGAATTCATCCAGAAGAGCAAAAAGAAAAAATAATGAAAAAGTGAAAAATGCTTACACAATTTATGGGATACCATTAAGAGAAACAACCTGGAGTTCCAGAAGGAAAAGAAAGGTGAAAAGGGGCAAAAAGCTTATTTAAGGAAATAATAGCTGAGAACTTCCCAAATCTGGGAAGAGATTTGGAATACAAGGTCATGAAGATAATAGAACACCCCAAAATTTCAATCCAAATAATCTTCTTTAATATGCATTATAATAAAATTATTAAAAAATCAAAGACAAAGAGAGAATTTTAAAAGCAGTAAGAGAAAAAAAATCCTAATATATAAGGGAACTAACCCCCCACCAATACGTTTGTCAGATTTCTCAGAAGACATTTTCCAGGCAAGGAGAGAGTAGGATGAAATATTTAAAGTGCTTAAAAAAAAAACAAAACTGCCAACCTAGAAAGCTTCCCTTTCAGAAATGAAGGAGAGATAAAAAGTTTCCCAAACAAAAGAAGAGAGAGTTCATCACCACTAGGCCTGCCTTACAAGAAATGCTGAAAGTAGTTCTTCAAGCTGAAATGAAAGTATGATAATTAGTAACATGAAAATATAAAACATGCTGGTAAAGGTAAATATATAGTAAAATTCAGAACATTCTAATACTGTAATATGGTGGTGTGTTAATTACTTAACTCTAGTATAAAGGTTAAAGGAACACAGTATTTAAAATAACTATAGCTACAATAATTTTTTAATGGATATTCAACATAAAAAGAGGTAAACTGTGATAACAAAAATATAAAATAGAGAGAGGGAGTAAAAGGGTAAAGTTTTTGTATGAGATCAAAATTAAGTTCTTATAAGCTTAAAATAGGCTACTGTATCTATAAGATATATAAGCCTCATGGTAACCACAAAGCAAAAACTTACAGTATATACACAAAAGATAAAGAAAAAGGAAACAAGGCATACCACAATGGAAAAATCATATGTTCACACAAGAAGACTGCAATAGAGAAAAAATAAAAGAAACAAGACAACTAAAGAAGGCAGAAAACAATTATTAGACATCCCTTGGTATCTGTGAAAGATTGTCTTCAGGATGCCAGCATGGATACCAAAATCCACAGATGCTCAAGTCCATTGTATAAAATGGTATAGAGTTTGCCTATAACCTATGCACATCCTCCCACATACTTTAAATCATCTGTAGATGATGTGAAATGTAAAAGACTACGTAAATAGCTGTAAGTACAATGTAAATGCTATGGAAATAGTGGCCATTACATATCAAATTCAAGTCTTGCTTTTTGAAACTTTCTTGAATTTTTTAAAAATATTTTTGATCTGTGGTTTGTTGAATCTGCAGATGTGGAACCTGCAGATATGGAGGGCTGACTGTAATAAGATGGCAATAGTCAGTCCTTATCTATCACTAGTCACTTTAAATGTAAATAAAATACATCCTCCAATCAAAAGTCATAGAGTGGCTGAATGGATAAAAAAATAAGACTCAACTACATGCTGCCTACAACAGACTCAATTCAGCTTTAAAGACACACATAGGCTCAAAGTGAAGGGACAGAAAAAGATATTCCATGCAAGTGGAAACCAAAAGAAAACAAGGGTAGCTATACTTATGTCAGATAAAATAGGCTTTAAGTCAAAAACTATAACAAGAGAAAAAGGTCACTATATATTGATAGAGCAGTCAATTCATCAAGAAGATATAACAATTTTAAATATATATGCACCCAACTTCAGAGCCCCTAAGTATATTGAGGAAATACTGACAAATCTGAGGGAAGAAAGAGACAATACAATAATAGTAGGGAACTTCAGTACCTCACTTTCAATGATGAAGAGATCATCCATACAGAAAATCAATAAGTAAACAGTGGACTTGGACTATACTTTAGACCAAATGTACCTAACAGACATATACAGAACATTCTGTACAACTACAGAATACACATTCTTCTCAAGTATACTTGAACATTCTCCAGAATAGATTGTATGTTAGATCACAATCAAGCCTTAGCAAATCTAAGAAGTTTGAAATCATGCCAAGTATCTTTTCCAACCACAATAATATAAAACTAGAAATTAATAACAGGAGGAAACTAGACAATGTACAACTAGATGGAAATTAAACAAACATGCTTCTGAATAATCAATGGTCAAAGCAAATATAAAAAGGGAAACTTTTAAAATCTCAAAACAAATAAAAATGGAAACACAACATATCAAAACTTATGGGATGAAGCAAGAGCAGTTCTAAGAGGGAAGTTTACAGTGATAAACGCCTACATTAAGAAAAAAGAAAGCTCTCAAATAAATTTTCACAACAAGGAACTAGGAAAACAATAATAAATAAAGCCCAAAGTTAGCAGAAGGAAAGATATAACAAAGATCAGAGCAGAAATAAATGAAATAGAGACCAGAAAAATAATAGAAAATATCAGTAAAATTGAGTTGATTTTTTGAAAAGATAAACAAAATTGACAATCCTTTAGCTAGACTAACAAAGAAAAAAGAGAGAAGACTCAGTAAATAAAATCAGAAATGAAAGAAGGACATTACAACTGATACCACAGAAATACAAAAAATCATAAGAGGCTGCTATGAACAATTATAAACCAACAAATTGAATAACCTAGAAAAAATGAATAAATTTCTAGAAACACACAACTTACCAAGACTGAATCATGAAGAAATAGAAAATCTAAACAGACCTATTATGAGTAAGGAGATTGAATCAGTAAACAAAACCTTCCCAACAAGGAAAAGCCCAGGACCAGATGGTTTCACTGTTAATATCTACCAAGCATTTAAAGAAGAATAAATGTCAATCCTTCTCAAACTCTTCAAAAATATTGAATACAAAGGAATACTCCCAAACTCATTTTACAAGTCCAGTATTATCCTGATACCAAACTCAGATAAGGGCACTACAAGAAAATGAAAAATATATGTTGGTATCCCTGAATATAGAAGTAAAAATTCTCAACAAAGGCTAACAAATTAAAATCAACAGAACATTAAAAGGATCATACACCATGATAACATAGGATTTATCCCTAGGATGCAAGGATGGTACAATATATACAAATCAATCAATGTGATACATCACATTGATAGAATAAAAGATAAAAATCATATGATTATCTCAAATGAACACAGAAATATCATTTGACAAAAGACAACATCCTTTCATGATAAAAAAATTCTCAATATTTGGGGTATATAAGGAATATATCTCAAAATAATAAAGTTCATATGTGACAATCCACAGTTAATATCATACTCAATGGTGAACGATTGAAAGCTTTACCTCCAAGATCAGGAACAAGGCAAGCGTGCTCCCTATTCAGCATAGTACTGGCAGTCCTAGACAGAGCAATTGGGCAAGAAACAGAAATAAAGGCATGTTAATCAGAAAGGAAGAAGCATAATTGCTCTATTTACAGATGATATGATCTTATATAGAAAAAATTTTAATTATTCCACTTAAAAACTATTTCTGTGAAAAATGCCATTAGAATTTTAATAGGGATTGCATTTAATCTATACATGGCTCTAGGTAGTATGGACATTTTAACACTATTTATTCTTCTGATCCATAAACATGAGATATCTTTCCATTCATTTGTGTCTTCTTCAATTTCTTTCATCAAAGTCTCATTGCTTTCAGTGTACAGATCTTTCACCTCTTTGATTAATTTATTCTTTAAGTATTTTATTGTTTTTGATGTTATTGCAAATGACATTGTTTTCTTTATTTTTTTCTGATATTTTGTGAGTGTTTGGAAATGCAACTGATTCTGTATGTTGATTTTCTATTCTTCAATCTTGAATTTGTTGATTACTATATTATTTTTTGCATTAATTATAATTACGTTCATTTAAATTTAAGTTAATTAAACTAACTTCACTCTAAATTAAGTACTTCACACATTTATTCTTAAATTTAAAATTTAAATGTGGGGCAACAGAATCATTCTGATCATTTATATGCAATATAATCCCAAGAAATAAAAAAAAAATTAAGTGGGTAAAATCTGACTGTACTATACCAAATAGCCAGGCTTTTTTAAATTTTAATTTAACTTTTTTTCATTTTGCTCACTAAGTTTAGTATAGTATAGATTTTGCCTTAAATTTTAGGTTTTAATATCATATTTGAAACGGACTCAACTCCAAAATCCCATATATAACAAATTATCAGTTCTTGGAAAAGAAAATAATTCTTCACCCTTGGCAGTTAAAAACGCTATTTTTGGTGCTATGTTACACACCACGGGATCCAGGAGCCTCCGTCCACAGAAAGCCACATGAGCCTTTGTGTGCCTCACTCAGAAAGTAGAAGCCAGGATAAAATTCTCCAGACTGACTTTTCCCTGGCCCCTGACACTTCAGTCACTCAGCAGAAACCTTACTGATGCCATGTGCTCCAGAAAAAGGGTCTGCCAACCCCAACAAGGCAGAGAAGATCACTGAAGTGCTCAAATTCTTGGCTGGGCCTGCAGATTTAACAGCCTCTTTGTAGAGGATGTTTTTATTTTTGACCCTATATCCCAGAAATTTGATTTTTTTGGAATAGAAAATATGAACGTGGGTGGGCCTACTCATTTCATTCTGTCTCTTCCTCCACCCTCTCTCTCTCTCTCCCTCCCTCCACTTCCCCTCACGCCACCCCCTTGTTTCATGCTCTCCATTCTTTTTCTCCAATCATTTTCTTTTCTTTGTGGGCCTTTCTCTCCCCACATTCTCCTAGAGCCTTTCCCTCTGACTCTTTCTCTCTTTATTCCCATAAATGGTTTCCTCTATCCTAGCCCCAGCAATTGGTTGAATCACTTCATGGCAACTCCAATTCAGGCATCAAGATGACCAAAATAAACAAGCAGCAGAATAGTCTTCCTAATTTTTCAAACATCTTAAGGATCAAAGGAGGCCAACTCTGGCAAAATTCATCTGTTATTTTTTAATAACTGCTTTTCAGCACCTCCCAATTCTCACAGGAATTGGCACAACAAATCCACGGTATTTCTGACAACTAAGTTGAGTCTTTGAATACAGTTTCAGCATACTCTACACTTTTTAAAAATCTCTTTCTCCCTCCCCTTTACCTCTTGGCCAAATTATACTATAAAATTATGTTTCAAAGATTCTATTCTCATCCCTACAAGCTAGAAACAGAGAGCAAGGAATTAAGAAATAAATCTCATCCCTAATTCCAGTAGGCCCTCAGTTTGCATGTAAGGCAAAATGTAGGTTCTTCAGAGGAGAGGGCTATGGGACCACACTAGCTGCAAAAACTTAGGCAAGTTGCCCCCCTTCTTTGTGCCTTAGTTTCCTTATAGATAGTTATTAGAGCCATCCACAGTCATTACTCTTCTCTCCCCCGAGTTACATGCTAGGATTTTCCTTTTCTACTCCCTTTGAATTTAGGCATAGGCCCATGACTTGATTTGTCCAATGAAATGTTAGCAGAAATGCAATGCATCACTTTAAAAAAAACTAAGAGGCAGTTCACCAGATTGCCCTTTTCTTCTCCAGAGATCACAGAAATGTATTTTAAGGTGGAATCTCTGTCAGCCTGGGTCCGTATATGATTTCAATGAGTCTAGCCCCCTCTGCCCCACCCACATAGAACATAACCCATTATAGCATATACATTTTAAGCCACTGAGATTGGAGAGTTGTTTGTTACATGTTATTACCTAACTCATCCCCTCTGATACATTCAGAAGATCAAATGGAATGACTCACACACAATACGTGGATGTAATAAGTGCCCAGTGACTGTTGGTTATCATTACTTCTATGAGATGCCTCAGGCAAACTGAATAGATTATTAGAAGCAGACCAATGGCCATGTCTTACAGCTAACTTTGAACGGTAACAACAGATGTGTAAGGAAACACCACTTAGAATCACTCACTGGAAAATATCCCTGCTTTCCCCATCCCTATCTCCTCACCAACAATAAATTATAATTTCATGCACATTCTGGCCTGCCTATGCAACTCACGCTCCTAACAGAAATACCTTCCTCTACTTCTTCACCCTCCTGGGATGTCTTCCCAGACCAATCCTGACTCATGCAGATTATCCCATATTATACAGCAAACCACTCTTTCAAATGCATATGTCCATAGTATGCACTGTATGCATATCCACTTAGGTTTACCAAAAAATGTCTTTAGTTCATTTCACAATTGTTCAGTTTCCCTAAAAGAATAGGCACCATGTCTTCTGTTTCTCTGATGCAGTTTCTCTGTTTCTTTTGCAGTTTCCATATTTCTTTTGCAGTTTCCATATTTCTCATAACACACTTTCACAGCACAGCCACCTCTCCCTGCAAGAATTTGTCATGTAGACAGGTCCCTGTGAGTATTTCCTGTCAAAAAAAAAATAACTGAGCTTTCTCAGAGCAGGGAAAATGTGGCTATGGGACAAGGCATGACTCAGTAGCTTCCCATAAATCATTTGTTTGTCTGTCTATTTGAGTCAGCAAACCAGCTCTCAACAACCCACTGAAGAGTGGATCAGAACAGAATGGACAACAGGAATCCAATGATAACTGCCGACCTTGACTTCAGTCTCAGACTTCTCCTTTCTCCGTTCAACAGGCAACATGCTTTGTTTGTATTTGACAGCTCAGTGGTGGCTAAGCATGTGGGGCATAGCATCTCTTTCACTTCCACATTGCCTAGTTTCCCAGAAACTAGACTTAGAACACTAAGCCACAACAAAGAGATGCCCATTTGGCAAACTGACCTCCTTTATTACCACAGGAGCTTCTGTATTTTCAAACTGGTTGGCAATACCTGAGAGGAAAGAAGCTATTTCAGACTCTCAGCTTTCAGCCTTGAGATAATCCCCTCTTGGACATGCATGTTCATGGGGGATACAAGTAAACTAGAAACATAAGAGCCATAGGCAGCCTCAACCTCACATGAATCCATCCTTCATCATGTGCCCTCATAAATAAAGTACTTACAGGAGATCCACTGCCTCCCTTCTTTGGTGAGGCCCCTTCTCCAAATAACCTCCACACTTCCCTTTCTGGTTAATGAAGAGAATTGATCATGTGAAGAATCACCCTCCAAGTGATCAAGTGAATGAACTCTACATGTGTACTGTTATTGCAAGAGATACAGACAGGAAGATAGACATGCTTTCACACTGTCTGTCCATGTAAAATTGAAGGTAGCTGTCTTATATCAATGAAACAACTTACTCCTGCAAGTCAACCTACTGATAAGTAAATACTTCCTATTTTATTACTAAGTAAAAATGGTACACAGTAATAAAAAAATACTGTACAATAGTCACACCTATCAGATCTTTAGATTTCACCTCCTTATACACTCCTTCAGCCACTCTATCTAAAATAATGTCCCCTTCCACATTACTTTCTGCACCCTAACACTACTTTTTTACAGAACTTATCAATAACTGAAATTATTTTCTCTTTTGGTTTATTTGTTTATTACTTTTTCCCATCATTGGAATATTAGCTCCATAGGCAGGAATTTTGCCTGGAACAGTCCTGGCATGTAACAGATGTTCCTTAAATGTTAGCAATTTTAGATAGACAGCGAGAGATGCTTACATACACATAGAAAATTCCCAATTGGTAAGGAGAAAACTATTAACATGATTATCTTTGGGGAATTGACCTAAGAAGTCCAAAAATGAGAAAGATGACCTTCACTTATCATTTTACAACTCTTTGTATTATTTGGATTTTTTACCATGAAAATGTATTTTTTTCATAATAAAAACATTTAAAAATAAAATTAAATATTTGACGATATAAAAATTTTTAATTTTACATGGCAAAAAAAATCATACACAAAATCAAAAGACAAATAATGGATTAGGAGGAAAACTAATTTCAGCACAGAGACAAGATAATATAATTCCTAATATATAAGAAATGCCTAAAAATTAATTGGAGAAAGATGTCAATGGAAAAATGGGTAAAGAATATGAATAGGCAATTCAAAGAAATGAATTTCCAAAAATGAAAATATATTCAACTACATGTACATAAAGATATTTTTTAATGTTAACGGTAGCCCAACTTTTTTTTTGTTTTAAATGTTGAGCCTTCTTTTTTAATTAATTTATTTTTATTTTTGGCTGTGTTGGGTCTTCGTTTCTGTGCAAGGGCTTTCTCTAGTTGTGGCAAGTGGGGGCCGCTCTTCATCGCAGTGCGCGGGCCTCTCACTGTCGTGACCTCTCTTGTTGCGGAGCACAGGCTCCAGACGCACAGGCTCAGTAGTTGTGGCTCATGGGCCCAGTTGCTCTGCAGCATGTGGTATCTTCCCAGACCAGGGCTCCAACCCGTGTCCCCTGCATTAGCAGGCAGATTCTCAACCACTGCGCCACCAGGGAATACCCTAGCCTAGCTCTTAATGACAAATAAATAAATAAATAAATGGGAAAAAAAATTATCAACAGAGGACTTGATCAAATTTCATATATTCTCACAATGGAAAAATTTTAAGATATTAAAAAGGAGTATAATCTTTATTGACTAGAGAACTGTCCATGATATTATGTGAGAAAGGAAATTATAGAGTAATATAACTAGGGTAATTAATGATTCTACTTTTCTTCAAAAACTTTGTACATATTGGTTGTATATATATACATGGATCTTCCTCATCTTATGATGGGGTTACATCCTGATAAACCTAAGTTGAAAATGCCCTTAGTCAAAAATGCATTTTATACACCTAACCTACCATGCTTCATAGCTTAGCCTAGCCTAACTTAAATGTGCTCAGAACACTTACATTAGCCTACAGTTACACAAAATCATCTAACACAAAGCTTATTTTATAATAAAGTGTTTTGTATCTCACGTAATTTATTGAATACTGTAGTAAAAGTGAAAAACAGAATGGTTGTATGGGTACAGATGGCTGTAAGTGTATAGCTTATTCACCCTTGTGGTCACATGGCTGACTGAGAGCTATGGTTTGATGCAGCTGCCCAGATAACCAGAGAGTATCGTACTGCATACCACTAGCCCTAGAAAAGATCAAAATTCAAAAAACACAGTTTCTACAGAAGGTGTATATCGCTTTCGCACCATCTTAAAGACAAATAAATCATAAGTCAGGGATACATACAAACACACACATAGACATATGTTTGTATGTCTGCATAAGTATAGAGAAAAATGGAAAATAATATGCTGTTAACATTGAGACCTCAGACTAGCAGGCCCTATTTGGGAGTAGAGAAGAAAAAAATTTTGTTTTACCTCGTTGAGTGATTTAACCTATTAAAATGAGTAAAATTAATTTCCTAATTGAAAAAATTAATAAGGAAAAACCAAAATTACTTACAAAGGAAACAAATAGGCTTTCCCATTAACTGCAAAATCCTTGAACCTAGCTCCATGCCTTGAGTTTCCCTCATCAAGAAAAGCCAGCCCTATCATGGACCTGGTTGTTCCTTAGGAAGTAAGATTTCTTTTGCCCAAGATTTACCTAGTCCTATTCACACTGAGTAATCCTGTAGTGACACTCTGAGGCGTTAGGCTCTGACCTTCACATCCACTCAACAGTCCCCTGGAGGCAGCAGAAGGGCCCACACCAAACCCAGAGCAGGAAGGAGATGTAATTACGTACTGGCCTTCTTAGGTTATCCCTGTTTCCAGGCTTACATTGGGTGCATACACTCCATTAAACCCCAACCTTGTGGAAAACCTCTCCTGGGAACCCTAGGTCTTCCAGGTATGAAGTTCCAAGTACAAAAATCTGAGTTGAGCCAAGGACTCCAATCCAGAACTGCATCTGACCACCCCTGAACTCTCTCTCAATCTCCCAACCCCTCCGACGCTTTCTCCTCTTCATTCATCATCACTCCAGAATCTCTCCAGTCAGGAAATTTAATTGGTGGCTTCTTTTTTCTCAGGAAAGATCTTCTCCAGAACGTAGTTCCCTGAACCCTACTCCTCCCATCCCCAGGGGTCAGAGAAAGCCAAAAAGAAAGATGAAATCCACATTTGAGATGAAATGACGATTTATGAAGGACAGATGAGGAAAGTTGGGGAGAGGTTTTGCTTACATAGATTTGAAGACCCCAGAGAAGTGCAAAGTATTTTATGTCCCTATGAGTTTGTTAATTTGATTCATCACCCAGAAGGAGAATTACTAGATAAAATAAAGGACACTAAGTTATATTTAAATCAAATAGACAATGAATGATTGTTTTAGTATAAGTATGTCCCAAAGATTGCATGGGTCCTGTACTTTTATTTACTAAATCTGGCAACTCTACCCAGAAGGGAACTGTTTATCCTCTCACTCCTATTCTCGGGGATATCTTCATTTTCTATATCAATATTCTTCATTCACAAATCACTCAAGCATTAACCACAGCTCCACTCCCTCTTATTTCTCAGAAACTTAGAAATCTTCACTCAATAACAGGAAAATCTGGTCTAGTTTCCTTCCTAAGTAATGTTCTATCAGGAGTACAAGAAGGTTGCCTTGCTCAGATTACCTGATGACAAGACAACCAGCTAATTTATAGACCATTTCTTCTCAGCAACATGGGCGAGAATTTATTTAGAGTTGGTGTTGTAAAAAGAAAACCTCTTCCTAATCCTGAGGAACACTTACAGGAAGTGGTAATTGGCAATGATGGGGTTTATTTGATGCCTATAAAGAGCTTAGTTAGATCATTTAGATGTCAAAGAAGTGTGTAAGAACCATACTGGCCAGAAGCCAACTGAGATGTGCTTGATCATCTCACATAATGTGAAGACACCCTCGGTCCATCATCAGGAACACATACCAAGAGGAATTTTCTAGCAGTGGTGGTGCATTGCAATGAGTCGTCCCCCCTCTCTTGTTGGATCTTACCATGACCAACAACACAATTCTAAGACTGGAAGCTGGGACTAAAGCAACTGCCTTTGTGTAAACCTTGCAGACGCTCAAGAGAAAGGCCTGATTCTGAGATTTAACAAGCTAAGTGAACCGGCTGCTACTTGGACCACATGAATTATCTAATTAATGTCTTCCTTCAGTCCAGTGGACCTTGTTGATTTGTTGATATCTGTTAATAAACTATATTCCTTTGATTTAAAAAGAAAATTAATAAAATTATTATTTGAAGGAGGGAGAAGAATAGGTATGAGATGGAAAAGATGGAGGGTAGAAGAGGAGAAAAAACAACAGATGTAAAAATTAAACCTCAGTAGGAAACAGAGTTTGTTTAACCATGCCCACTGGCACTGTGCTGTGGCAGCCTGCCCTTCCTCTGTTCTTTCGTGGTGTTCCATACCTGGCCAAATATAAATAATTATGTCAGCTCAAATAATATGCATGATACTATTTTGTTAAAGGAATATTGATATTTAGCAAAATCTTAAATGGGTATTTCTAAACTGAGGTAATATGGATGATTTAAATTTTTTGCTTATTCTGCATTTTCTAAATTTTCAATTTCTAAGTAGACATATGCTACTTTTTCCACTGGAAATATATAGTATATCTTAACGCTACTTTTGTAATGGCACTTCTGTGTCATGTGATCCTTCAAGGACTCTCTCCTTGGGGCTCCTTCCTCTGGATCCCCTCAGGAATGTCATGTTTCACATCCTAGTCAGACTCATGGCCCGTTGCTACTTGGAAAAGCAGGAAAAAAAAAAACAGAAACCTATTGAATTCTCAATTAGCTTGATTGGGAGATATGTCCCAGATTCAGTAGGAGAAAGACAGAGGGAGCTGAGGAAGAGTAACATGTGAGGAATGACATTCAATCAAGAAGAACTTAGTACGTGATAATACTCTCCTTTTATGTCAGAATTTTGAGTTTGTTAAGCGCAATGTTTAAAGCAGTGGTTAAGACCTCGGAAATAGACTCAGAAAGACTTGGACCTGAATCCCAGCTCCAACACATCCTCCACCTGGGCATGGTATACAACCTCTGTAAACCTCAATTTCCTTATCCATCCAATGGATAATAATCATTACCTACATCACAGGGATTGAAGAGAACAACCCATGTTAAGCAGTGCCTGGCACATAGTTAGTGCCCAGTGAATGCCAGCATGGTATTATCACCAGGTAGTATCATCCTTATTTTACTGACAAGGTCACTACACTTGAAAAAGTTAAGTGACACTGGGAGTCATTCAGATATAAGTAGAAAATCTGAAACTGGAACCTAGTCTTCTAATGTCATATACAGTCCTCTTCTTGCTATGATTCCCAATTCACTGTGTAAAAGCAAAACTTTTATTATACCATTAATGCAGTTTTATTGAGTTTAACTGAATGCAGCAGTAGCTTTGGTGCCAGAAACCCAAATGATACTTACAGGGATCTTTTGTTTCACTGCTACTGTCTAGACTCAGAAAGAAAGAAGGAGAGCAATCATCTTAGTAAAGACGCTGAGAAAAACCACACAGGATCTCAGTCTTCTCAGCTCCTCCCTCCCCTCAAGTGTTGTTTGGAACCAAGCCTCCAAAGCTCGTCCAGTGTCACTTCCTGCCACTGAGTAATCCTCACAGATGAGTGGCACTGACCATAGCTGTGTTCCAAGAGCTCAGGAAAGAGAATTCTCTGAGCTTCACTTTGGAATTGGCTCCATCTCATAATAAATACTGTCCAAACTCATCAAGCAAGGTTACAGAGAAGTTAATTGTTCCCAAAGAACTTCATTTAGTTTATATATTTATGAAATTTATCCTCTTGCCAAGGCCTTATACACAATTCTTTTTCCAGTAAAGGTGACACAGAGTTTCTCCCAAAACAAAATTAACTCTTCCAGATGCTCAGGTTGAGGGTCATGAGTCATTCTGGCTGCCCAGTATCAAGGAGGACATATAGATCTAGGAATCTGTGTAACTTTTTAACATAACATGTTTAATTGCATTTAGGCCCTCTCCCTTCATATACCTGCCAAGAGAGTCTGGAGTAATGGTCTTCATCCCTCTCAGAAGAGCTCCAAGCCAGTAAAGCTTGGTGCCATCTTTCCTGACTAATAGTTTTCACAACTAACTTTTGAGTTAGACCACGGTTTGTCATTAAACAACCATGAGCATTTGTCATGGGCAAACACTATGCTAAGGAGGAACTGGGAAATTCCAAATCAACAAGCACCTCCATGTGCTTAAAACTCATAGTCCAGAAGGGGAGGGAGATGATATTTTCAAGCTACATTGCGTTATTTTAAAAAGATATGAGAAAGCACTGAAGGAGCAGAGACTGGAGATGCTACTCTGTGAGAGTGCACCGCCAGAGGCTTTTTATGGAGGAGGTGACATTCAGGCTGGGTGACTTAGGAAGAATCCTGGGGAAAGGGGTGCAGAACATTCATGATAGATGAAACCACATGTGAGAGGCATGGAGGAGTGAAAGAGCACAGGGGTGGGTATGTGGAGGGGGTAGGGACAGCGTTCCGATATGGGGGACACATGGTAAGACAGTGGCAAGAGATGAGGCTAGTGAGAACCAGTGTGTGATAAGCTTTGTATGCCCTGCTGACGACTAGATTTTATCCTCATTCTTTCTGAAAATGTGGTTCTTTGGGTAATAATAACACAGTGACTGATAAGAATCAGCTTCTTGATAACCTATGTCTGTAGCCACCACCCATCCCTACAGCTGTTCACCATAAGGACACTGCCACTGGGTCTCTCCCTCAGAGGAATAATGCTCTTCACACCCTACCCCCCGACACACACATCCAACATATACCACCTTCAAATCCCCCTCCACTCAGGGTCGCAGGTCTCCACCCTCGCTCTTCCAACCCAGTGGTCACTACCCTCTGACAGGCCTGCAGCCCCTCCCTCATCACCAGCATAAGATAAAGAGAAATGTGTTCCTGGTCTCCCAAATTGGAACCTGAAGCACCAATATTCTCCTCCTCCTAAATCCAATGTCTATTTCTCAGTCTTGATATCAATACCACTTAGTCTCTTAATTTTTGTCTTTCCTGAAATATTCTACTGTCTTGACTACTGGGCACTGCTCTCTTCTGGCTATGACCCAGCATCTCTGGATGCTCCCTTTAGATTCTCCTTATTTATTCTTATGAATTTGCTTCTCTCCTTGTATCTCCTGCCTAGACTGCCCCTAAGCGCTTCCCTCATCCCCAACCTTCTGAGCAGGGTAATGACTCAAGTACACATCTGTAACTGAGCTCCATCTCCCCCAAGTGTGCCTCCTCCCCACAACCTCCTTTTCTTTTTTCTCTTTCTTTTTTCCTTTTTTTTTTTTTTTTTGGCAAACAGGGAGCAGTATATTGCCATCTATATTCACCTCTGATGTTATCTTATCACCAAAACCAATCTGTCTTCAGGTCCTATCAATTTTACCTCCTTAATATACCTAATCCGTATCCTCTTCTCCTTCCCCATCTATGCTGCCCTCATGCCTTTTGGATACTCCGTGATGTAAATCCAACAGCCTCCCAGCCCTTCTTCATATCCTGTGCTGGTGGCTTCTCCCATCCAGTATTAACACAGTGACCAAGTGAAGCTTTAAAGTGCAAATATGATCATGTTAGTCCCCAGCTTGAAGTCTCATCTCCAAATGGTACAAACAAACCCATATTTGTCCAGTCTATTACTCTAGCCCTTGTTTACGTAATAATCAACCTCCCCACCTGTCGTTAATAAACTATAAGCTAAGAACTTTTAAGTCTTCATACTGATTCCCTTTCCCATACCCAAAGATACTCCCCACTTTTACTCCCTTTCAGGACTCCATACTTGTCTTCTAGCAAAACAAAATGAATGCAGACATACTCTGAGAACTCTGCCTAGATCACCTTCATCTTCAGTTTATGGTCCTATGTACTCACATAACACACTATTCTATCATCCACCATGGCACCTACACTAAGAAATGGGCAGTTACCTTCTGATTCAACTGTGATCAGGGACTCATGTTATCTCTCTATTCCCACCAAGTAAGCACTCAGTGCATCCTTGAATAAATAATTAAATGCCTATATCCTCAGAAACTTGGTGATTGAGTTCTTTCATACCAGTTTTCAGCTGCATATGAGTTAAGTATATTCTGTGATCTAGCTGGGAAATCTAACTACCATTTATAAATTTGCTTCTATGGGAAAAGACACTGATAGTTCAAAACGACTTGCAAAGAGAGTTTGGAACAAAACCCATTAGTAAACTGAAGATTGACTCTATGTATCTCTTCGAATGTCTGCTAATTCTGAAATTGGTCTATATCATCTTTCCTCTCTTGGTTAAGGAGGTATTAGAATAGAGAGAACATAAATATACCTCTAACAGTAAGTATTCTTAGTTCATCTTTCTAGGTATCTAATAAACGCTTGTGGTCCGGCTACATTGGCATGGACTACAGGCACCTTTCTCCAGTAGGTGCTTAGACATTTCTTTTGTTTTCCTGGCCCTATATTCCTGTGATCTTATTTAGGAAAAACTTACACTTGGAAATCCAAACTTAGAAACCAGATATATTCAGGGGTTACGACTCAGGTTACTAAATAATTTTTCTCTTTAGAAATTTAGTAGTGACTCACTCTGTTCATTAAAGAGCAATAAAATATTACCATGGAACTCTGAAAAGAAATACAGAATTTAAGAACCAAATTAAGGCTGGTTATATTTGTAGTCATGAGCATTTCTTTTGGAAACACCATAATCTAGCCCTCCCCAGTTGGGATTTATTCTTGTGGCATTACAACTCTCCATCTACCAAGAAGCACAGCAAAAGACCATTTGAGTAGGTAGCTGATGTGTATCTTCTGGAGCTTAACACCACTGGCTCAAATCTGATGGTGAAAATTTACAGCCCTGGCTGTGACTGGGAGGCCTCCTCCCCAGCTGAGGGAGTAGAATTGCTAAAGTGTTAGTGACCAAAGGGGGCTGGTCAGGGAAGGAAGGAGACTGAGTCTTCACTGGGAGGAAATGAACACAGAGATTATCAGTGGATGATATAATCAAAAACTCATACACCAGTATCCAAGTTTTATTACACTACTGAGGAAAACAGCTCATTTATATTGGATTTCCTGTCCTTTTTTTCTTAATAAGGGGAATCACATATCTATGAGTCATCATGACTGTTATAGATTTGATGGGACATTTTACCGTGATAATGTATGTGACTTTTTAAAAAAGGGATCAAAAGCTACAAAAATTGCATGCTTCTTTGTTTATTGACAGAATAGTAAAAAGACGAGTTGATATATTTCCCATTTTTCATGTTTCTTGAAATAGCCTTGACTCTTTCCAGTAGGCACATATCTCTGTTTAACAGTAACATACAAAAATTAATAAACAGGGAAAAAGCACTATGGGAATAGACCATAATAAAGACAAATGGAATCCATATTTCAAAAGTTGGCAAGAGCTAACAGATATGCTCTCATTTTTTTATTTGTGTAATAAAATGTTCTGTATTCAGAGTCATTTCTTTCCTTGTTATTTCTCGTCTTGAGTAGAAGCCATAAACACTTCAACAAACAGAAAGTATGTAGATTGAATGTTCAGTTCATGTTGCTGAAGTCTTTTTATGAAGTACTACTTAATGTTGAAATGGCAAAATATTGTTTTAATGAGAAGGCTCAATTTGTTTTCTAGAAAGATCACTTACACAAAATATTCTTTGGAATATTATAACCATCAATTAGTCCTTTTTGAGTATCCAGTACTTAGGAGCCATACTGAAAAAAAATAAAGGAGTGGAATGAGCATTACAAAGATGAAGCTGTTTTTTAAAGGGCCGAAGCATACTTATGAGACAAAGTAAAGAACTGAGCATTTTCAAAATTGCATCACCAAAGCAAAATTAAAACCTGACTTGGACTTCAGGGTAGTACACAAACAGCCTTTCGTCAATTGGCCTCACATCCCTTGCAAGCAAATCTACAATTTTTCTCCAACCTAACATCATACTTCGGAGTGTGATAACTAAGTCCAACTTCTGAGAAAGAGCAGACCTTGGAAAATGTCTAGTGAATAGAAGATTTTCTGGACAGCAGGTTTAGAAACCCAGACATTACCAATGCACTCGGGTCTATGCCCAAAGAAGTCCCTATTATCTGTTATCAGTAGAACCTCGGTATGGATTGGGTTTTCCAGAAGTGGGATGGGCTACCAAGATCAGCTGTACTCCCCACCTAGCTTGGCCTTCGATGATCTCCTATGCTGTGTCTAGGGAGCTGGCCAGTGCTGACTGCTGCAGAAAACTTACCCCAGTAAGTAGAGTGAGGCTGAAATATCTTACCTGGAGACTGAACCATTGTCCTCCTCAAATCTGTGGTCTAACTTACTGCTAATCAGCCACAAGGAGGACATATGGACAAACTTTGTGACAAGGGGGACTTGATACCAAATCAAATAAAAAGAAATCACTACCCAAGAGAACATGTAGAGACAGCTAGTCAATCATTTGACAAATGTAAGATTACTCTACAGACTCACTGAATATGATGAAATCCAGACCACGTCAAGTAAATTTTTCCTGGTTAAGTCCCAATTCTTACAGCAGAAGGTCCCTCCTCAAACTGAAAGATGCTATCAGTGAAGCAATGGAGAAAAATGATCAAAAATGCTCACTTGGGTTATGTGTACATACTATTGTCAAAGCTAATCAATTGCCTAGGTAAGATGAACTGGCTTCCTTCGAGTTGTTAACACTCGTTGTGAAACAGTAACGTAGATTTCACAAGGTTGAATGAGTTTCACATAATAAAACTTTCTTGGGAAACTGAATGGACACCACCACGTATCAGTACCCACAATAATGACTTCCTCCATATATAATGAATCTTCATAACTTTAAACAGAAGTTGGTCCAATACCTAGGTCCAAGTTCATCGTGGGCTCTTCCAAAACTGGTTCCCATGGGATGAGAACATTTACACCATATGCACATTTTGTGTAGTTCCATTTCCTCTGGAGTGAGCCCAAACTGTTCTGGATGCCTTGGCTAGTGGTGAAATGGATGCAAGCATGTCCTATAGGAAAATGCTTCAGCCCCTGCCTTATCCTTATGAATGTAATTAACCGCCTCCATAACATTTGAATTATTAATGCTCCCTAATAGGGTGGATAAAGTGTCTCTGGAGCAAAGCTGCTTGGAGTTCTGCTAAAGCTCATGCCAAATTTAATTTAAAAGTTCGTCTTGAAGAGAGACAATGCTGGCATTGTGTTACATTGATTTAAAACAAGTCTGTCCTAAGGATTTTCTTCATTCTTATCTGCAGTAATAGAATATGAAAGAGAGAGAGAGGGGAAATATCAAGTGCTGGAAAATATCTTTCTCAGAAACTATAGCAGACGGGTCACAACATTTTTAAACAATGATAGTAACATTTATTATATCAAAGCCATTTTATGTTTTATTTGGAACTCTGGCGCCTTTTTTTTTTCAAGTTCCCATAACATGACAGTAATTATAGCCATCAAGATGTTCCCTAGAAGATAGCAGTCCAAAATCCAGATGCTGCGGCCCCGTTGTCCCATCACTGGAGCTCAGAGTGTGCGCATTACATCATGGTGTAGTTTATTTTAAAAGTGCTTTAAGAATGTAATGATAGTAATTGTAGACAGGGAAAATTAATGGGGAGCATTGCCGGTCTGCAAATTCCATTTATAAAACACTCCCACTGCTCAAAAAGAGAGTGGTTTCTTGTTAACAGAGGCTTCAAAACACAATTTGGAGGATGTATTAAATAAACTCTGTGCTAAAGTCATTTTCAGCTGGGTCCTGTGTGTACATATTTCCCTCTCGCTTCACCACTAGTTCACCACACGACTTTCCCTGAGAGGATACGAGATTGAACAGAGAAACAGAGGGTGCGTGTTCCCATGTAAAAACTACCATGGCTGCAGAGCAAGGGCAGGTTAAGTGGTAGAGCTGGTCTCAGGCCAATGAACACATACACAGTGTGTAAAACAAAGAGAGAGCTGACAAGGTCCACACATGCCTACACCCATACATCCAGCCATGTTCCTTTAACAACACACTATGCCTAGATTTTAGTGATTTGAGGGGTTCCATAGTTCACCAATGGTACATGCAAGTTATCCAGATCAAAAGCATGCTTGTCCCTCTAGCTTTATGGCACAGGATAGATGTCCCTACTCAACACTCCTTCTTTCGTGTTCCTTAAATCTATCACCTTCCTCCCGTTGTCTGACTTTAGTGAAAATAAAATAACCTCCACACGATTGCTTTTCAGATCCTGTTCATGATGGAATCAGCTGTTCGAAAGGCGATAGTTTCGTCCTGTGAAGTGGTCAAGGGAATTCCAGTTGTTTCTGAAGCCTCAAGGGAGAGCATAAGAAGAGACCAAATTTGGTAAACCTCTCCTTCATTCAAATCTCAACGAAGCAAAACAAAATATTAAAGCTTCTCCATCCAGAAATTAGTTTTAAGAGTGTTTTATGCCAAGTTGATGAACCAGTATTTGTACCCCAAGGATGACAACCTCTCTCATTACCTGCAGCATCACGTCTCACACACAGCAAGGTCTCTACGCCTACCCCAATCACAGTGCACACATGAGCAACTTGCTTGACTCCCAAGGTAAGCTCATGGACCAGAACTGTAGCCTCCATCCTTGAGCACCAATTGCCTTTTAAGGCATCTTACACTAAATTTAAAATAAGAGGAGGAGGGGAAGGAAAGTGAAACCAGAATGAGGACTAATGCATATGGACATAATAGTACCTACTGTGTACCAGTCACTTGTGTTTTTCATTGTTGTATTTTTTTATTTTTCTCTATATCTTGGGCTTTGGTCTTTAGCGGGAGTTTGGTGGGGGTTTTTTTAATTTTTTAATTGGAGTATAATTGCTTTACAATGTTGTGTTGGTTTCTGCTGTACAATACAGTGAAGCAGCTATAAGTATATATAAATCCCCTCCCTCTCGGACCTCCCTCTCCCCTAATCCCACCAATCTAGGTTATCACAGAGCACTGAGCTGAACTCCCTGTATCGTGCCAGCCACTTTTTTTTTTTTTTGCGGTACGCGGGCCTCTCACTGCTGTGGCCTCTCCCGTTGCGGAGAACAGGCTCCGGACCTGCAGGCTCAGCGGCCATGGCTCACGGGCCCAGCCGCTCCGTGACATGTGGGATCTTCCCGGACCGGGGCACGAACCCACGTCCCCTGCATCGGCAGGCGGACTCTCCACCACTGCACCACCAGGGAAGCCCCAAGCCAGTCACTTTTTAACAAGCTTTAAAGTTGTTATCTACTCTCTACACCAATCCTGTAAGGCAGGTATTATGAACACTGTTTTATGGATCAAGAAACTAGAGATAGAAAGATAATGCTGCTAGTGTAATGGCTAGTAGCCACATAGCACTTAAATGTGCTCCAGGCACTGGTCTAAGCCCCTTCCATCTGACAGATATACTTTTCATCACAACCCTGTGGAGGTAGAGACTATTACTTTCTCCATTTTATACCTATTCCCTGAGCAGGTAACACGAACACTTCAACAACTCTCTCCTCAAAAACATTCTAGGACCCCGAGCTTTTCTTCCTTAACACGCACCAATGCAGAATACCCAGGCACACCCAGCCCTTCATACCAACTCCAGATCACTACTCCTATCTATGTTATGCTCCCCTTACCCATGGGAAATTTATGTTCTCTCTCTGACCTCAATAAAACAGCCAGACAAGTCTGAGCTAATAAACTATTCTGTATTAACTGGTGTTGGTTGAGGAGGCTATGAAAACGAAGAGTTAGTTCATTCACCTATTAACACGAGGAGCTGGCTGTACAGTAACCTATTCTGTGCCGCACACTCCAATAGGCTATGCGTGCATACACCCATCAGAAATTTACATGAGCCATCTCATTCTATCTTTACAGCAATTCTGAGAAGTAGGACTTTTTTTCCATTTATTTATTTATTTTATTGAAGTACGGCTGATTTCCTAGGACTTTTTATGTGCATTTAACATATGAGAAAGTCCATGTTGGTTAGGTAAATTACCCAAGGTAGCAAAGTTAACACCAGCTAAGGTCAAACACTGGATAAACTAAGGAGTTAATAAACAGATGAATCCAAAGCCTCTACCTGCCCCACTATACCTTTCATTCACTCAGTCAACAAATACTTCTTGAGCATGTCCTATGTGTCAGGCACTCTTAGGCACTAGACAGAAGAGGTCCTGACATCTAATTTTGATGGACAGAGGCAGAGAAGAAAGAAACGAGCCATCAGACCAACAAGAAAAATGTCAGGTGATGATAACTACCATGAAGAGAAGTAAAATAAGGTGTCAGAGACTGGTGGCTATTTCATGTTAGGGTTAAGTGGCAGCTGTGTGGGGTTCACGGGAGAGCATTTGAAGCCACAGGAAGGGCCATACAAAGTCCCTAAGAAGGAAAGGAGCTTTGACCAAAAGAAAGGTGGTGAGCAAGGGAACTCAGAGAGGGTGCAAGTCTCACTGGATGTGGTAACCCGGGGTAGGAAGTCTGGAGTTTGTTCTGAGGGCAGTGGGGAGCCCTTGGAAGCTTTAATCAGGGGAGTGTCAAGGCTTGATTTCTTTTTTTTTTTTTTAAGATTTTTTGATGTGGACCATTTTTTAAAGTCTTTATTGAATTTGTCACAACATTGCTTCTGTTCTACATTTTGGGTTTTTTGCCCTGAGGCTTGTGGGATCTTAGCTCCCTCAGCAGGGATCGAACCCAATCCCCCCTGCATTGGAAGGCAAAGTCTCAACCACTGGACCGCCAGGGAAGTCCCTTGATTTCTTTTTTAAAGACTTCTCTCTGCCATACCATCTGCTTTTCGGGGCCCCATGTCTTTCTCCTCCCACTTACTTCTCCCAGTCCAAACCCACCTGGGCCCTTTATCTCATTGTCAGGGCATTTCCTCACTTTGATGGGTATAAAAATTGGAAAGTAGATGGTAAACTCTTTCCTACTTAGGATTAACTTCCTGATAGTTAACGTGTCACTCCTCCTGGATGTACCTGGGTTATACTCAAGGATAATTGTGTCCGACTCCGTGACATGCTAGTTAGAGCATTCTGTTGCCCTCATGTCAAACCATCCAGGCAACCTCCTGCTGCACCCACCCCGAAGCCAGCCTTGACCACCCCCTGATGCTGCTTACCTGACTACCCCACTCTGATCAGAATCACCATGATAACTAGGGATTCATTAAAAGGAGAACCTTGAAAAGCCCCATGTGATGAGGAAACTCCAGAGAGAGAGCATTTCTCTTGAATAAAATTGTTCTTTTATGTTACCTGAAAGGGAAAATAAGTGGGGGATAGTGGGTGGAGGGCTGCCCTCTAAGAGCATAAGTCTTGAAGCCAGACAACTGAATTTGAATTCTGACCCAGACATCAGCCATGTAACATCAGACAACTAATTTACCAGCCCTAATTTCTTCACCTTTGAAATAGGATGACACTACTTCATAGCTTAGTTTGTAGAAGTAATGGAATGATGACCACAGAGTATTTATTAAAAGGCCACATGGGGTCCACCTGTTGGTAGATGTTGAATAGATGGTGTTGGAGGTGGTAGTCATGGTAGTAGTGATGACTGCTGTTGTAGCAGCTGCTGCCTCTGCAGTCGTGGATATTGGGTGAGCAAATCATAAATGGGCTTCCATTTTTCCCTTTGAAAATTAAGAGAATCATACTGGATGATCTATAAGACAGTTCCATCTCTAACATGATTCAAGAGCCACTGAAATAAGAAAACTCTTAAATCTGAAGGGAAGACTTATAAAGTGTGAGAAAGCATATATGCCCTGAAAATAACGAGGGCAGAGAACTTTTCTGGGTGTTCCTTTAAGTGCATCCTCTGCCCCGAAGGCCAACTGTTTCTGCAGATGAAGTTCCTACACCCATAACCCTCCTCTGAGAGCAGCCAGTCAAGACACAATTGCCTCCCACCCTCCCTATCCCACCCCTCTAGGTGAACACAGAGCACCGAGCTGATCTCCCTGTGCTATGCGGCTGCTTCCCACTAGCTATCTGTTTTACATTTGGTAGTGTATATATGTCCATGCCACTCTCTCGCTTCATCCCAGCTTACCCTTCCCCCTCCCCGTGTCCTCAAGTCCATTCTCTACATCTGCGTCTTTATTCCTGTCCTGCCCCTACGTTCTTCAGAACATTTTTTCTTTTTTAGATTCCATATATATGTGTTAACATACAGTATTGGAGGGGATATGGGGATAGATGTATATGTATAGCTGGTTCACTTTGTTATAAAGCAGAAACTAACACACCCTTTTAAAGCAATTATACTCCAATAAACATGTTAAAACAAACAAAAAGACACAACTGCCCTTCGTGTCTCCATTCTCCACTAACTCCCTGCTTCAGAATGAGTCTAATAGATCTCCAAAGCTGAGCTTACTAAAGCTGTTCGTTTCATGTGAGTTTTATCTCCACAATTTTTTTTTCCCTCTCTGGCCTCTCAAACTTTCCCCAATCTGTTATTGTTTAGAGCAAGAAAAATTTCCTTTTTCAAGAAGTCAGAGGAAGTACCTGTTGCCTGAGTTCTCTACTTGACCCATAGTCAGGCTTTGTAGGTTCTGAGGACACTTCCTGGTACTTGGCCCAGCAGGCCCTTGAAACTAAAGATCAGAAGACATAGGTGGAGAGCTTTCCCCTGGCCTGGTCCCAAGCAGTGACTCACGACTCACTGAGCTCCCCCGGGATCCTGTTTCTCCTTCAGCATAGAGTCCTTTGATGCTACTGCAACCAGCTTATCCCAGAGACTGCTCAGAGCAACCCAAGTACTCAACCAAAAGGTGCCTTGAAGCAGTACCTCCCAGCCAATCCCAAAGGAATTAATTTTAATATCATATGCAGATTTATTACCTCAAGAAATAAGCACTTCCTGCTTCAAAAGGAAGCATAAGCATGCCTGGGAGACTCATCTACAAAGTACCAAGAACTAATATATAAAGAAAGTCATCAGGCAAAAATCCTCCAGGAAAATTCCCTTATTCTCAGGAAAGCATGTGTAATGCTCAAGGAAAAGAAAAGTCTGTAAGAACATTCTTGGGAATTTCATCAGGGGGAAGTTTGCTAATGACTTCAAGAAACATTCTCCATTAGAAAGAACTGGAGCCGTGGTCATTTCCCAATTGCATGTCGGACCATCCAGGCCAACCCTTAATGAGGCTTCAGGCCTCAAACCCTGTCACCAAAGCAGAAGCTTCCAAGGGCACAAATTAGAGTATTTGCAGACATTCATAAGGACATGAGAGGGCAGGTATGTTTATTTCGTATAGAGGTCATCTACAGTCTAGTTGGCATCTACCTGCCAACAAGTTGCAGAAGATTTGTTTTTAAGAATCCAGTTCCACACACCAATACATCAGCCATCTACTGGCTGCTTGATCTTTGACAGCTGTTTAACTTGTCAATAAATAAAAATGATAATATAATAGTGTACTCACAACGGTACTGTTGTGAGGATTAAAGGGAATAACAGGTGATCATACTTTGTAAAACGTCAATATTATGCTAACATGTTCATTTTTGTTCATTCATTTGACTAAGATTTATTAAGAACCTACTCAGCAGCAGGTACTAACATAAGTGCTTGGAATATAACAGTGAACAAAATATTTTTTAAAACTGTCCTTAGAGAGATTAGATTCTTGAGGGAGGTTGGTAGTGGACCTACAATTATAATAAATACAATAGATAAGTAAATTATAGATTACAAGAAGATAAAGTGCTATAGGAAAAAGCACAGTGAAGTAAGAGGAGTTGGGAGCACCCATGAGGTGGGTGACAATGGGAAATAGGATGGTCAGGACAGGCTTCAACCAAAGGTGACATGTGAGCAAAGACCTGAGAAAATTGAGGAAGTCGGTCAGGTAGAAAGCTCAAAAAGGAGGTCCCCAGACACGTAGACCCAAAGGAGGAAGCATTTCTGACAATGAGAACCAGCAAGGGGGCCAATGAGGCTGGAACAGAGTGAGAATGAGGGGAGGGGGGACAGTAGGTGAGGAAACCAGGTAGGTAACAAGTGGAAAGACCACAGATCATGAGGTCCCCTTACTATTATGAGGACTTTGGTTTTCATTCTGAGTAAGATGGGGAGCCCTTTGCACAGAACATTAACATGAACTAACTTTTAACTTTGTAATGATCACTCTGCCAGCTCTGTTGAGAAAAGACTGTGAGGGAGGAAGACAGGAAGCAGAGAGATGAGTTAGGAATCTATTGAATATTCGAGATAAGAGAGGTCAGTGCCTGGACCAAAAGAGCAGTTGTGGGGATGGTGAAAAGTGTTTGGATCCTGAATATTATTTTGAAAATAGAGTGTTTGGGATTTCATAAGGGATACAGGATATGGGATGTGAGAAAGAGAGGGGAGGATTTGATGCCAATGTTTTTGGCCTGAGCAACTGAGATGGGGGAAGACTGTGTGAGGATTTGAGGGGAATAAGTTGATGAAGACTGAGGGTTTGAAGGGGAAAGTAGGAGTTCAACCTTGAGCATGTAAGTTCAAAATATATAATTGACATCCCAGTGGAGATATAAAGTAGGCAGTTTGAGTATAGGAATCTGGAGATTCAGGAAAGAGGACTGAAATGGACCTAAAAATTTGGTTTTCCTAAGCCTAGGTTGTATTTATAGCCACAAGATCATATGAGCTCACCAAGTATTGGTTGTAGATAGAGATGAAAAAGGATCCAAGAACTGAGCCCAGTGTTCAGAAGTCAAAGAGAAGAGGACAGGGCTTCCCTGGTGGTGCAGTGGTTGAGAGTCCGCCTGCTGATGCAGGGGACATGGGTTCGTGCCCCGGTCCAGGAAGATCCCACATGCCGCGGAGCGGCTGGGCCCGTGAGCCATGGCCGCTAAGCCTGCGCGTCCAGAGCCTGTGCTCCCCAACGGGAGAGGCCACAACAGTGAGAGGCCTGCATACCGAAAAAAAAAAAAAAAGAGAGAAGAGGACAAACATTTAAAGGAGACAGAAGGAGAGCCAGTGAGTTTGGGCAAAACCAAAAGAGAGTGGGATCCAGAGAGAAGAAAGTCTTTCCAGTGTCAAATAGTGCTGATAGGTCATTGGATTTAGCAAATGAAAGCACTAGTGACCTCAACAAAAGCAGGCTTAGTGGAGTGAAGGAGTGAAGGTCCGACTGGAATGGATTTAAGAAAGCATGAGAGAAAAGAATTGGAGGCAGCAAGGAGAGACAAGACTTTGTAGGAGATTTTCTGCTAAGGAGAGCAAAGAGTTGAGATGCTAGTTGGAGGAGGGGGTGGAGTAGGGGGTCAGAAGTAGGATTTCTTAAGAAGAGTAATAATAACATGTTAATAAGCTCATGAAAATTACCTGGAAGAGAGAAAAATGACTAAATAGTAGAGAGAACTGTGGAAGCAACACCTTGATTTTGCATGAAGGGACCAGTGCATGAGTTGCCACACTGGCTTCAGAGAAGAGCAGAGATAGTTCATTTATGGTGAAAGGCGGGAAGGCAGAGAATGTGGGTGCAGGTGGACACGCCATGGTGGGAATCTATGAATGTTGCCCTCTAATTATTGCTCCTATTCACTTACCGTGGACCCTGGTGATTCCCTGTTAATGTTAATTTGTTGGAATGAAAACCTTAAAGCTATATTTTGATAGAAAATCCTTTATAGGTATCTTTCCACTGTAGACCTGTTTTGATAGGGAAGGAAAGCAAAACGTTAGGATAAGTGTAAAGAATATGAAGAGCTCCAGAAAGCCATCCCAAAGCACAACCGTCTTGCATATCGAGAGTCAGGACTTCGAGGGAAAAGAAGTTGGAGGGAAACTATTTCAATTCATACATAGTTCTGCCACGATCGCGCTGCAGGTAAGAGATCCCTGAATATCTACAAGCAATACTGTTCCTACCATAGCCCCATTTCCCCAAGCGACATGTGGGGTTTTTTTTGTCATTTTTTTCCTGACTGCCATACCAGCTAGAAGTGTTAACTAGGTCATTAGTTGTCTTAAGGAACCCCTAAATACATATTTAAATACATTAAAAGGACACAATATTCCTTCTGAAAAACCTGCTTCCTAGGGTGAAATGGAAATAAGTTTATTGTTCTCTTTCTTCCGGAACATAAAACTGTCACTGAGACTGGCACAAAAAAAAAAAAAAAAAAAAGCACCACAAAGGTCGAAGTCCTCAGGGCATGTGAGTAGAGAGGTGACTGCTTATAGCCAGATGACGATCTCTGGGTGGTGGCAAAGTATGTGCTACTTCCTAGAAATGGTGTGTAGGGAGCTGGCCGAGAGATTTATACCTGCCCCAGTGCCAAATGTCCTACTAGCAGGTCTGCACTGTAATATTATGAACCAATTTAATTAAGGAGGAACGCACTGCAATTAGGAAACAACCACCATTCATAACTCATGAGCTCTAAGAACTGGAAGTAACACAGCAACCACTCCAGGAAAGAGGGAAAGAGTAGAAAAAGAGGGAGCAGCGGGGTTGCAAAGGCTACAATTGCCCAGAACTTGTCGTGCCTCCAGCTCTCTTTGCCTGATCTACGTGCCGTGCACACATCTGTGCCCTTAAGATTGCCACGGCGTAGACTGCCAGCCCCTTTCCTGCACAACCTCCTTCCTAGCCCTGAGAAAGCCTCCACAATCATCAGAACCTTGTTACCCAACAAGATTTTATCTTACAGTTTTTTATGGTAGTAAAATATATATATATAACATTATATTTACCATCTTCACCCTTTTTAAGTGTACAGTTCAATAGGATTAAGTAAGTTGACATTGTTTAATGTCTAGAACTTTTTCATCTTACAAAACAGAAAGATGGTCCATTGCACACTAATTTCCTTCCCCTCTGCCCCTAGCCCTTGGCAATCATTTTCTACTTTCAGTTTCTGTGGTATTTCATATGAGTGCAATCATACAGTATTTGTCATTTTGTGAATCACTTATGTCACTTAGCAAAATGTCCTTGAGGTTTATCAGTGTTGTGGCATGTGACAGGATTTCCTTCTTCTTTAAGGCCACATAATATTTCATTGTATGTATATACCACGTTTTCTTTAGCCATTCATCCAGTGATGAGCGTTTGGTTTGCTTCCATCTTTTGGCTATTGTGAATAATGCTGCAATGAACATGGGTGTGCAAATATCCCTTCAAGATGCAGTTTGAATTCTTTTGGGTATATACCCAGAAGTGGGATTGGTAGCTTATATGGCAGTTCTATTTTTAATTTTTTGAGAATCCTCCATACTATTTTTCATAGTGGCTGCACCAATTTACATTCCCACCAACAGTGCACAAGGGTTCCAATTTCTCTGATTGCTTTTTAACACTTATTCTTTTCTTTTTTTTTTTTTAATAATGAGCATCCTAATGTGTGTGATGTGATATCTCACTGTGGATTTGATTTGCATTTCTCTTAAGATTAGTGACATTGAGCATGTTTTCTTATGCTTACTGGCCATTTGTATATCTTCTTTGGAGAACTGTCTATTCAAGTCCTTTGCCTACATTTAAAACAAATTTTATTGGAATATAGTTGATTTACAATGTTGTGTTAGTTCACAGCAAAGTGAATCAGTTATCCATATACATATACCCACTCTTTTCTAGATTCTTTTCCCATATCGGTCATTACAGAGTATTGAATAGAGTTCCCTGTGGTATACAATAGGTCCTTATTAGTTATCTATTTTATGTAGAGTAGTGTGTGTATGTCAATCCCAATCTCCCAATTTATCCCTCCCTCCCCCTTTCCCCTCAGTAACCATAAGTTTGTTTTTTACATCTGTGACTCTATTTCTGTTTTGTAAACAAGGTCATTTGTACCATTTTTTTAGATTCCACATATAAGTGGTATCATATGGTACTTGTCTTTCTCTGTCTGGCTTACTTCACTCAATATGACAATCTCTAGGTCCATCCATGTTGCTGCAAATGGCATTATTTCATTCTTTTTTATGGCTGAGTAATATTCCATTGTATATACGTGTCACATCTTCTTTATCCATTCCTCTCTTGATGGACATTTAGGTTGTTTCCTTATCTTGGTTATTGTAAATAGTGCTACAGTGAACATTGGGATGCATGTATCTTTTTTATTATAGCTTTGCCCACATTTTAATTGAGTTATTTGGGTTTGCTGCTGTTGTTTTAAGAGTCTCTTATATACTCTAGATATAAACCCCTTATGTATGATTTGCAAATATTTTTTCCCATTCCATATGTTGCCTTTCACTCTGTTGACTGTCTTCTTTGATATGCAAAAGTTTTTAAATTTAATGTAATTCCATTTGTCTATTTTTGCTTTTGGGTCAAAGAGATCTTTTATAAGTAGAAAACTGGTCTGTCAGAAGCTGTGTCTCTAATGCCGTCTCTTCTTCCCTGGAAAAGGACTGGGGGCAGTTGTTCAGCTGCCACTAGCAGCTGATTCTCCAAGTGTGATATTTAGACTACTTCTTCCCATGTGTGTTCCAGGTTTTTTATTCTTCTTAGTGCTTACAATAGAGCAGTGTCTCATCTCTTGTTTCTGACATGAATAACAGATCTTTAATCAAACCAGATGAGCTCTTGGTAGTAGCTCATGAACAGATGCTCCCATCATCCTGTTTGTACTGGAGCAAGTTTTTCATCGATGAGCCACAGAGGTAGATAGTCCAGACTATCAGACCAAGTTGTCCTACATAATTTGGCACCTGGCCCCTATCTTCCATCCCCAATGGTCCCCTCTCTCCCAACCTGGTATTTTCTAATGCTGTCTTTGCATGCATGGCTCCTTCTGTCTGGAACATTCCATCAGCCCCCCCATCTTTTTTTGCCTCCATTCACCTGTAATGCCTAGATATCACTCAAGATTCAGCCCAAGGCCACCTTCTCCCTCATTCATACAAACCCACTCTCACCCCCACCCTCTGTCTGAGTTGGCTACTCTTTTTCTGTTCGCATAGCATCCTGTGCTTTCTCCTAATTTAGCACTTGCCACATTGTCTATCACTATCCACTTACTCCCTGCTCTCTCCCACAACATGGGGAACACTGTGAAGGCACAAGCTATCTTCCTGGACTTTACATCCTCAACACTCAGGTCAGTTCTTGATATACAGTAGATCCTCATCCGTCATAGAATGAACAGAATGAGAAAGACTAAAGCCTCCTCTTTGTTTTAATGTTTTTTTAAATGTCGTTTAACTGACATAATGCCAAAAAATGTATGTGTTTTCTGTTACAACTAATAAATCAGGATGAAGAAGAAAAATGACATTCATACTGCATAACCAAAGAGGTATGGACAGAGAATATCTCATTCTCTCTTCTTGCCCAGGGAGGGACAACTTTTGATTCTCACTAAAGATCCACAATCCATATATGCAATTCCAAACTACAAAATCCCTGAACACTGAAAGTTTTTTGTAGCAATTTGGCCACAAAATCTGACCTCATTTCAATTTATATGACAACAAAACCTGACCTGAATGGATGTGACACTATGAGTCTTTATTGATTTAATTTAGGAAAAATATTCATGCTTTATATTTGCTTCAGAAATATTGCTGGTTAAAAAGTGCTACCCTTGGGCTTCCCTGGTGGTGCAGTGGTTGAGAGTCCGCCTGCCGATGCAGGGGACGCGGGTTCGTGCCCCGGTCCGGGAAGATACCACATGCTGCAGAGCGGCTGGGCCCATGAGCCATGGCCGCTGAGCCTGCACGTCCGGAGCCTGTGCTCCGCAACGGGAGAGGCCACAACAGTGAAAGGCCCACGTACCGCAAAAAAAAAAAAAAAAAAAAGTGCTACCCTTGACCACATGGAAAGTGTTATATAGTACAAGGTATACGCATCGTATTATCTTTGTAATAACTGACAAATTCCAAAAGCATCTGGCCATTAGGAGTTTAAGTTTAGGACTGTGGCTGGGATTGAATACAATGCAAGAGCCCAAAGAAGCTTTGGATTCTCCTGTGTAGGGAACAGCTAGACAACAACACTTATTAAGCAACAATTGCCATCAATAAAAAAAAAAAAAATGAGTCTTCATTTCACTGCCCTCTACATTTTCCTTCACTAGGCAGCTTTTGGGTCTGTTTTCCATTTATTGTTCAGTCTTTGTTTATTGTACCGCTTTCATCACATGAACTGTTTCTACTGGGTACACACAGTTCTGCAATCAACATGGAGAAATAGCACTTACCTCAATTTCCCAGTTCAGGATCCCAGGCTCAGCAGGAATGCCTGTACCCCACACCCAGCAAAGAGCAAGCACATATCAAGGCCACTTGGTGGTCTGAGCATAAGGATGTCAATAAGAACACAGGAATCCAGAGATGAGAAGATTTTTACCCATTTTCTTGGCCTCACATGGCCTCCCAGATTCTTGGGACCTCTCTGAAAAAAAGAAAAGAGTCCAAGTGACTGAATGGAATTTCTACTTGTCAGGCAAATTGGGAGTCTTGATGTAGGAAATAAAATAGTGTATAGCCTTGCCCATTTGAGCCGGCAGACTGAGATTTGTGTAATTAGATGGGAGAGTTTTATTCTATGGACTTAATTCCTCCACTTGCCTTATTCTGCCCCCCGTTACAAATTCTAAGGAGGGAATTCTGATTAGGCCCCTGCTGCCTGGCTCTTGATTTGATCCCTGGAAATGCCCCCAAGTGAATTATTTTGAAGTACCAACAGAGCGTAAAACATGCAAGTACAGTATAACCTATGAGTGCGAAGTAGAATTTACACTTAAACAATGTATATTTATGATGTTCCTCCAATGGGGAACGGAATCACTTCTGTATACTTAATCAGAGCACGTTCTAAATCACACCATGTAACAGGCCTTGTGGCAGTCTATGATGGCCAAAGTATATAAAATATGATGAAGTTAAGAAGTTGCAGCTGAACCAACAATATATCCTCCTGGAAGGGAGACATTAAATAAATCTTCACTGTTTTTTGATAGCCTATTAGAGTTCCTTAAGAGCTCCAGTATATTTGACTACACTTTTTTAGCCATAGTGCCTTATACAAGCTTTTGTCATCATAAATATAACACTGAATAAAAGCAAAAACAAAGAATTAGCAATTAAATGTGTCTCTTGCTGGGACCAGTCAATGAACAGGGCCTTCCTCCAAAGGGAAGTAAAGGATTACATAAAAAGCCAGGCTATATGGGAATCATTTTTTTATTTCTTTTTCCATGTGTGGGGATTTAAGGCCAAGTTTTTATTCTTGCTTGGCAGGGTAGGAGGGCAACACCTTCTGATAAAGACAGGATCATTTTTCTTCATCAGGTAATATCTCTAACAGAAACACTGATGGAGAAATTTCATCTCACCCTGAAGTTAAATTTAGTGTCATTTGTTAAGCAAATGATTTAATTAAAACAATTCATAGCTCTTTTCATATAATAGCTTTTTTACCCTAAATATATTAAAACTAGGAATTTAGGAATATAGCAACTCAGTAACTACTGAGGAAAGAAAAGGAGAAGAAACAAATACAAACGAATAAAATTTCATTTAATATACATTTTCTTTTATAAAATATCACAAAAACAATACATCAGCCTAGCACATAACCAAAGTAAAGTGAAATCACTAAAAACTATTGTTCAGTCAGCTGGTTGGTGCTTCTGTCAGGCGCCTCATAATATTTTTAGTTAAGTAATAGACACTGAGTAAAATAAGTGATCCAAGCTTCTTTGGGACACAAACAAAATTTTTATCACCAATTACTTTTCTTATATTTTTTAATGGCCACAGACAGGTATTTAGTACAGCTGGATGCCACATAAGTCAGTAACATACTGTGACAGCCAGAGGAGTTTAAAATACTGGCATACATCTTAATGGTATTGGGACAGAAGGTAGAGGTAAGAAAGACGAGGCCAGATAAAACCTGCTAAGGAGAATAGAGCTTGGAGTGAACACAAATATCGCTAACCCAAAAGAACAAACAAGTCATATGATGGTGACTTCAAATTAGCAGAGCTTCCCTTGACAGAGCTAAGTGGGAAGACCAGAGCTGAAGGAGGTACAGGGAAGCCACTCTCACAGTAAATCTCAAGCCTGGACCAGGACAGGTTAAGGATGAGGTACGGAGGTGCTGCCTACAGGAGGAGGCTGAAATGCTGAACTTGAGAGTGTTGGGGGAAAAGCTCCGGTCAGAACACTGGGAACTGAGAGGGGTTTTTTTCTTTATAAATTTATTTATTTATTTATTTATTTAGGTTTTGTTGGGTCTTCATTGCTGCATGCGGGTTTTTCTTTAGTTGCATCAAGCAGGGGCTGCTCTTCATTGGGTGCGCAGGCTCCAGTAGTTGGGGCACGTGGGCTCAGTAGCGGTGACTCGCGGGCTCTAGAGTGCAGCCTCGGTAGTTGCGTTGCACGGGCTCAGTAGTTGTGGCTTGCAGGCTTAGTTGCTCCGCAGCATGTGGGGTCTTCCCGGACCAGGGCTCGAACCCACGTCCCCTGCATTGGCAGGCAGATTCTTAACCACTGTGCCACCTCTCACTATTCCAAAATGGTCAAAATGACCATTCAAAGCATGGCTACTGGTAGGCTGAAGCCATAGAGGTGGGGGAAGGAACTGAAAAGGGAGAGGAATGGAAGCCAACAAACAGAAACCCAGCTATTGCAGACCCATCCAAGTTCTGGTGGGTTAACTCATAAGTCCAACATGTCAAGAAATGTCTCTTATGTTCTCCACACTGGGCTGAGTCTTGACACATAAGACTTTGTTTTATATCTCAAATAAAGAAACTAATTTATAATTTCAAAATTACAGTTTTAAGCTCCAGGAGGACAATGGATTCTCTAATGTATCCTCCAGCTACTTGTAGGCTGAAGCCATAGAGGTGAGGAAAGGAACTAAAAAAGAAGAGTACACCACAGTGGAAAGAACGTGAGCCTGGCTTACTGGAAAATTAGGCTATAGTTCTTTCAGCTATTCACTGTCTCTGGGCCCTTCCGCAAGTCACTGATCCTTGGTCTAAGTTTTCTGGTCTATACAACACTAGCGTAGGACCATTGCATTACTTTCTAACGTGATTTCACAAAACATAGACTCACAGAAAATGTTTTGAGAAACTTTTTTTTATAAACTTTGAGTGGCCAAAAATATTTGGAAAATGATGCATGTTCTAACCCCGTCAGTGGTGCACAGCGCCCACAAGCACGTAAAAACTGAGAAGTCTCACACCAAAGAAGACTTGTAAGACAGTTTTACCCAGCATTCCCCAAATCTCTTTGGCCTGAGAATGCTTTGTGCCATGAAGCATCTTTTAACCTAAGTTTCACATACGTTTCTATGAGGCTCTGAGTGGAGAAGCATAGAAAAGGCTGGAAGCCCAAACTTGCAGTTTCTCTACTAACCCCAGGACTATAAGGTTAGTATAGAGTGATCTGAATCTTGAACTCCCATGAGGAAGTACAGCACAAGTAGTTAATCAGGCAACTCCTAGCTAATGATTATGGAGACAATGGAAATCAATGAACAGAAACCCAGCTCTTATAGACCCATCCAAGTTCTGGTGGGTTAACCAATAAATCCATGTCAAGAAATGTCTCTTTTGTACCCACACTGTGCTGAGTCCTGACATGTAGGACTTTATTTTATATCCCAAATAAAGATAGAAACTTATAATCTCAAATTTACAATTTTAAGCTCCAGGAGGACAAGGGATTCCCTAATGTATCCCTAGAGCCCAGGTGTTGACATAGAGTAGATTTATTCACTTATGAATGAAAGTTCCAATGGACAAATATTTATAAAGATGCATTACGTATAATTCCATCCTCCATGGAATTTAAAGCCTGTTTAAAATAACCTCTAAATAGCTTCACTTATTGTCTAGCCAATAACAATTGATGCTAAATGATCATGAAGACACGCTGATTTTCAGCCAGAATATAATGCGGTTATTGACTCTCTCCAGATATATTACTATACCCACAGTACATTGGTACATACAGAACTTTAGATAAAAAGATAATATATTAATAATGAGAAGGATGAAATTCCACTCAATACAAAGGAGATGCAGAACAGACTTACATGTTATTAATTATAACTGACTACAGAAACAAAATAATTACAAAAGGAGAGAAATAAAGCCACCAAAATAGGTATTCCCCAGTTCTTTCTGTTATTGTCTTTAAAGGAAGAAGAAAAAGCAGATTTGGGTTTGTTTTGCAAATAGCCCAAAGAGGTCCCTGAATTATCTATAGGCTCCTTGGGAATAGCCTGTGTAAGGAATTCACAGGAATTCCCACAAGCTCTATGACCGGTTCCTCAGCCAGAGACATAGCCTAGCCCTTGGCAACCAACTCATGCCACAGTGGCCATCAGTCACTTGCTCCTATTCAAAAAGGTCCATTTTTGGATGTTTACAATGAAGGTTATTGAAATTAATTATTATTTCTTTAAAATGTCTTGGTCCCCTTGGCTTTTTCTCCTGCATAGATTTGTGTAGAAACCTGCACTTCCTTCTGGCCTCCCCAGCCTGCTCTTAGGCCCCCCATCTCCTTAAGCTGGGCTGATACACACCATCCTCACATTCTCAGCTTTATCTCAAAGGCAGTTTCATGTGCTCTCTGCCCCTGTTAAGTGCTCTGCTCCAGTTCTTCTCCTGATCTCAATAGGAAAAGCAGAACAGATATCCCTATAGAACACTGTCATCACCTCAGAAGGCCTGCAGCCTGGAACATAAAATACTTCTGGTTTCTCAGTCTCCTCTCGGTCTGAACAGATTACGAGTAGGGCACTTAACATCAAAAGCCAAGAAGCACCAAACCATGGCTTTGAATGAGAAGTAGAAGCAAAAGTCATGAACTACTTCCAAAAATTGTGAGTTTTTGGAGTCAGAAGTCTAAGTGCCCTACAGGAAATGTGGGTCTGATCATCAGAATATTCCCAAATACAGAAAGCAGGAAGTCAGCCTCTATTTAAAACATGACTTCACAGCATATAGATTTTGACTGTATGAAATGAAAAAAAGACAGAAGCTTGGATGGACTGCTCAAGTGTTATCTGTCTCCAAGAGAGGTACAAAGTATCTCTTCCTTCCAACTCTTCCAATTCATTAATAGATCACATACAGCTCAGTAGCAAGATATGTGAAGTTTTCCACTTCAGAGGATACTTGGATCTAGAAGGCCACCCCATCAGCACTTCCCTACTGATACACGTTAGAGGACCCCAGTGCATTTTTTCTTCAACAGAAGAACAATCTAAGAGTAAGTCAAAATTCTGAAAAAGGTTGCTTGTGAGCACCATTATGATTCTCACTCCTATCCACCATTCTCAGAGTCATGCCCTATCACTGTACCAGCTTGCCACTTGCAGGATATAGAGGAAGGTCCAACTTTCTCTACCACTCACTGTTCAATCAAGGGAGCAAACTCTCTTTGCCAACCATTTCTCTCTTTCTTCTTAACCAATACAAAGAACAAGATTAATGATCCTTTGCTTTTACAAAGCACTCTGAGTTTAGAAAGAAGTTTAACATGCTTAATCTTTTCTGCTGAGATAATTGGCCACTTTTATCTATTTTCTCACTCCTTGTGATTGGCAAGAATGCCATTGCTTTGATCAGATGAAATTGACTCATGTTCAGCTCTGGATGAGACTTACACCATTTCCTGTTCTGTTAGGTTGATTACCTCTTGGTTGCATTCCTCCAGTACTACATTTAGAGTCTGTTCCTGCTTTATGCAATGTGCTTAAATTCCTGCTAGAGAATTGAAGATTCCAAAAATCCAAGACTAAGTCTATTTGCTGCCTCCAAGTGTGAAAAAGCAATAATACTAATTAATAGCATGAGACTTCCGTCTTTCCTCTCTACTCTGTGAACAGCCAAAAGCTCCCCCCCACCCCCCAATCTGATGAAAGTCACAAATCTTCCTTGAGTCCCTTCTTTCCTAGGAGAAGAATACTTGGGGAAGATGGGTAGCAAATCAGGAATAATAATCTTCCTAGGCAGACTTTCTATCTCCCATTAGACCAGACCTCAAAAACTCCAATGCCTACAGAGGCTGGAGAGGTCAGTGCAAGTGAGCAGAGTGGGTATGAACTACTAAGCGTGGTGGGGATTGTGGCAAACTAGTAAGTGCAGCCTTACACTTACTAGTAACAGCCCTCACAACATCCCCATCTCTTCAGTTCCAGCCAACAGTTAAATCAAAATGCAGGTCTGGAGTCTCTAGACCTTTAGATTTTCCATGAGGCTCCCAAAGTCTGGATATTGTAATGTGAAATTTCCCAATGTGTAAATGTTGGCAACTAATTAAAAACATTTCAAAACAACATGAAGGCCAAAGGAAACATGTCCAAGGGCCAGATGTGGCCTGTGAGCCTTGGTGTGCAACCTCTGTGATAGACTGAAGGGCTTTTTAAATTCACTAAGACAGTGGGGGTACATAAGGAGGAAAGGGAAATGGCACAACCTCCTGGCTTCAGATGGAAGTTTAACAACCTGCGAGGAGGAAAGGTAGAGCCCTGGGGAAACCCTGGGCAAGCAGCCAGCACTGGTTGGCCCAAGCCTTTTGGACTGACAATTGTTTCACTTTATCCAAGAAATAATCTCCTTACAATAAGTTAGGAGACACAATTGGAAGTCTAATTTAAAGAGCATACCAGGATGGGTTTCCTGCGGGTTTACCAGCCCTTCAGAGTTAGCAAGGTGGATTATTTTGTGCATTTACCGTCTTACCCAGACTCTCTGACTTGACCAACTGAGAACAGGGAAGGCACAGCTAATTGGCCAGCCATGAAAAACTGAGGAGGCACACCTACACCTCAAGTCTCTATGATGTCTTTTCAAGACATTTAAGAAGCATCAGCTATTTTTCAAGCATTAGAGATACAGAGATGAGCAAGTGCTGGCCCACAGGAAGAATATAATATCAGGAAAGAGCCGTGTGGCTGACAGAGTCTTGGTGCTCCAGCCGTGTGTCAGGCCTGAGTCTATAGGTAGGAGAGCCGAGTCCAAGATATTGGTCCACCAGAGACCTCTGGCCCCACATAATATCAAATGGCAAAAGCTCTCTCAGAAATCTCCATCTCAACGCTAAGACTCAGATCCACTCAATGACCAGCAAGTTACCGTGCTGGACACCCTATGCCAAAAAACTAGCAAGACAGGGACACAACCTCACCCATTAGCAGAGAGGCTACCTAAAATTAAAATAGGGTCACAGACACCACAAAACACACCACTGGGTGTGGTCCTGCCCACCAGAAAGACAAGAAGATCCAGCCTCATCCACCAGAAAACAGGCACCAGTCCCTCCACCAGGAAACCTACACAACCCACTGAACCAACCTTACTCTCTGGGGGCACACACCAAAAACAACAGGAACTATGAATGTGCAGCCTGTGAAAAGGAGACCCCTAACACAGTAAGTTAAGCAAAATGAGAAGGCAGAGAAATACACAGCAAATGAAGAAGCAAGGCAAAAACCCACCAGACCAAACAAATGAAGAGGAAATAGGCAGCCTACGTGAAAAAGAATTCAGAGTAATGATAGTAAAGATGATCCAAAATCTTGGAAATAGAATGGAGAAAACACAAGAAACATTTAACAAGGACCTAGAAGAACTAAAGAGCAAATAAACAATGATGAACAACACAATAAATGAAACTACAAATTCTCTAGAAGGAATCAATAGCAGAATAACTGAGGCAGAAGAACGGATAAGTGACCAGGAAGATAAAATAGTGGAAATAACGACTGCACAGCAGAATGAAGAAAAAAGAATGAAAAGAAATGAGGACAGAGCTTCCCTGGTGGCACAGTGGTTGAGAGTCCACCTGCCGATGCAGGGGACATGGGTTCGTGCCCCGGTCCAGGAAGATCCCACATGCCGCGGAGCAACTGGGCCCATGAGCCATGGCCGCTGAGCCTGCACGTCCGGAGCCTGTGCTCCACAACAGGAGAGGCCACAACAGTGAGAGGCCCGTGTGCCACAAAAAGAAAAAAGAATTGAGGACAGTCTCAGAGACCTCTGGGACAACATTAAATACACCAACATTCGAATTATAGGGGTCCCAGAAGAAGAAGAGAAAAAGAAAGGGACGGAGAAAATATTTGAAGAGATTATAGTTAAAAACTTCCCTAATATGGGAAAGGAAATAGTCAATCAAATCCAGGAGGCACAGAGAGTCTCAAATAAGATAAATCCAAGGAAAAACATGCTAAGACACATATTACTCAAACTATCAAAAATTAAATACAAGGAAAAAGTATTAAAAGCACCAAGGGAAAAGCAACAAATAATTTACAAGGGAATCCCCATAAGGTTAACAGCTGATCTTTCAGCAGAAACTCTGCAAGCCAGAAGGGAGTGGCAGGACATACTTAAAGTAATGAAAGAGAAAAACCTACAACAAAGATTACTCTACCCAGCAAGGATCTAATTCAGATTCGATGGAGAAATTAAAACCTTACAGACAAGCAAAAGGTAAGAGATTTCAGCACCACCAAACCATCTTTACAACAAATGCTAAAGGAACTTCTCTAGGGAGGAAACACAAGAGAAGGAAAAGACCTACAATAACAAAGCCATAACAATTAAGAAAATGGTAATAGGAAAACACATACTGATAACTACCTTAAATGTAAATGGATTAAATGTTCCAACCAAAAGACACAGACTGGCTGAATGGATACAAAACAAGACCTGTAAATACACTGTCTGCAAGAGACCAACTTCAGACCTACGGACACACACAGATTGAAAGTGAGAGGATGGAAAAAGATATTCCATGCAAATGGAAATGAAAAGAAAGCTGGAGTAGCAATTCTCATATCAGACAAAATAGACTTTAAAATAAAGACTATTACAAGAGACAAAGAAGGACACTACATAAGGATAAAGGGATCAATCCAAGAAGAAGATATAACAATTGTTAATATTTATGCACTCAACATAGGAGCACCTCAATACTTAAGGCAAATGCTAACAGCCATAAAAGGGGAAATCGACAGTAACACAATCATAACAGGGGACTTTAACACGCCACTTTCACCAATGGACAGATCATCCAAAATGAAAATAAATAAGGAAGCACAAGCTTTAAATGATACATTAAATAAGATGGATTTAATTGATATTTATAGGACATTCCATCCAAAAACAACAGAAAACACTTTCTTCTCAAGTGCTCATGGGACATTCTCCAGGATAAAGCATATGCTGGGTCACAAATCAAGCCTTGGGAAATTTAAGAATATTACAACTGTATCAAGTATCTTTTCCGACCACAATTCTATGAGACAAGATATCAATTACAGGAAAAATACTATTAAAAATACCAACACATGGAGGCTAAACAATATACTACTAAATATCCAAGAGATCACTGAAGAAATCAAAGAGGAAATCAAAAAATACCTAGAAACAAATCACAATGAAAACATGATGACCCAAAACCTATGGGATGCAGCAAAAGCAGTTCTAAGAAGGAATTTTATAGCAACACAATCTTACATCAAGAAACAAGAAACATCTCAAATAAACAGCCTAACCCTACACCTAAAGCAGTTAGAGAAAGAAGAACAAAAAAATCCCAAAGTTAGCAGAAGGAGAGAAATCATAAAAATAAGATCAGAAATAAAGGAAAAAGAAATGAAGGAAACAATAACTAAGATCAATAAAACTAAAAGCTGTTTTTTTGAGAAGATAAACAAAATTGATAATTAGCCAGACTCATCAAGAAAGAAAGGGAGAAGACTCAAATCAATAGAATTAGAAATGAAAAAGGAGAAGTAACAACTGACAGTGCAGAAATACAAAGGATCATGAGAGATTACTACAAGCAACTATAAGCCAATAAAATGGACAACCTGGAAGAAATGGACAAACTCTTAGAAAACAACAACCTCCAGAGACTGAAGCAGGAAGAAATAGAAAATATAAACAGACCAATCCCAAGCACTGAAATTGAAACTGTAATTAAAAATCTTCCAACAGGGCTTCCCTGGTGGTGCAGTGATTGAGAATCTGCCTGCCAATGCAGGAGACACGGGTTCGAGCCCTGGTCTGGGAAGATCCCACATGCCACGGAGCAACTGGGCCCGTGAGCCACAGCTGCTGAGCCTGTGCATCTGGAGCCTGTGCTCTAGAACAAGAGAGGCCACAATAGTAAGAGGCCCATGCACCGCGATGAAGAGTGGCTCCCACTCAACGAAAGTAGAGAAAGCCCTCGCACAGAAAAAAAGACCCAACACAGCCAAAAACAAAATAAATAAATTAAAAAAAAAATCTTCCAACAAACAAAAGCCCAGGACCAGATGGATTCACAGGCGAATTCTATCAAACATTTAGAGAAGAGCTCACACCTATCCTTCTCAAATTCTTCCAAAATATAGCAGAGGGAGGAACACTCCCAAACTCATATTACGAGGCCACCATCACCCTGATACCAAAACCAGACAAAAATGTCACAAAAAAGAAAACTACAGACCAATATCACTGATGAACATAGATGCAAAAGTCCTCAACAAAATACTAGCAAAGAGAATCCACCAGTAGATTACAAGTCATATACCATGATCAAGTGGGGTTTATCCCAGGACTGCAAGGATTCTTCAATATACGCAAATCAATCAATGTGATAAACCATATTAACAAATTGAAGGAGAAAAACCATATGATCATCTCAATAGATGCAGAAAAAGTTTTGACAAAATTCAACACCCATTTGTTATAAAAATTCTCCAGAAACTAGGCATAGAGGGAACTTAGCTCAACACAATAAAGGCCATACATGACAAACCCACAGCCAACATTGTTCTCAATGGTGAAAAACTGCAACCATTTCCATTAAGAGCAGGAACAAGACAAGGTTGCCCACTCTCACCACTATTATTCAACATAGTTTTGGAAGCTTTAGCCACATCAGTCAGAGAAGAAAAAGAAATAAAAGGAATCCAAATCAGAAAACAATAAGTAAAACTGTCACTGTTTGCAGATGACATGATACTATACATACAGAATCCTTAAGATGCTACCAGAAAACTACTAGAGCTAATCAATGAATTTGGTAAAGTAGAAGGATACAAAATTAATGTACAGAAATCTCCTGCATTCTTATACACTAGTGATGAAAAATCTGAAAGAGAAATTAAGGAAACACTCCCATTTACCACTGCAACAAAAAGAATAAAACACCTAGGAGTAAACCTAACTAAGTAGGCAAAAGATCTGTATGCAGAAAACTGTAATATACTCTTGAAAGGAATCAAAGATGACACAAACAGATGTGGAGATATACCATGCTCTTGGATTGGAAGAATCAGCATTGTGAAAATGACTCTACTACCCAAAGCAATCTACAGATTCAATGCAATCCCTATCAAACTACAAATGGCATTTTTCACAGAGCTAGAACAAAAATATTTTTAATTTGTATGGAGGCACAAAGGACCCCAAATAGCCAAAGCAATCTTGAGAAAGAAAAACAGAGCTGGAGGAATCAGGCTCCCTGAGTTCAGACTATACTACAAAGCTACAGTAATCAAGACAGTATGGTACTGGCACAAAAACAGAAATATAGATCAGTGGAACTGGATAGAAAGCCCAGAGATAAACCCACACACATATGGTCATCTTATCTTTGACAAAGGAGGCAAGGATATACAATGGAGAAAAGACAGCCTCTTCAATAAGTGGTGCTGGGAAAACTGGACAGCTACATGTAAAAGAATGAAATTAGAACACTTCTTAACACCATAAACAAAAATAAACTCAAAATGGATTAAAGACCTAAATGTAAGGTCAGACACCATCAAACTCTTAGAGGAAAACATAGGCAGAACACTCTATGACATACATCACAGCAAGATCCTTTTTGACCCACCTCCTAGAGAAATGGAAATAAAAGCAAAAATAAACAAATGGAACCTAATGAAACTTAAAAGCTTTTGCACAGCAAAGGAAACTATAAACAAGACGAAAAGACAACCTTCAGAATGGGAGAAAATATTTGCAAATAAAGCAACTGACAAAGGATTAATCTCCAGAATATACAGGCAACTCATACAGCTCAGTATCAAAAGAAAGCAAACAACCCAAATCCAAAAATGGGCAGAAGATCTAAATAGACATTTCTCCAAAAAAGATATACAGATTGCCAACAAACACATGAAAGGATGCTCAACATCACTAATCATTAGAGAAATGCAAATCAAAGTACGATGAGGTATCAGCTCACACCAGTCAGAATGGCCATCTCTAAGAAATCTGCCAACAATAAATGCTGGAGAGAGTGTGGAGAAAAGGGAACCCTCTTGTACTCTTGGTGGGAATGTAAATTGATACAGCCGCTATGGAGAACAGTATGGAGGTTCCTTAAAAAACTAAAGATAGAACATTACCATATGATCTGGCAATGCCACTACTGGGCATATAACCTGGGAAAACCATAATTCAAAAAAAGTCATGTATCAAAATGTTCACTGCAGCTCTATTTACAATAGCCAGGATACGGAAGCAACCTAAGTGGCCATCAACAGATGAATGGGTAAAGAATATGTGTCACATGCATACAATGGAATATTACTCAGCCATAAAAAGAAACGAAATTGAGTTATTTGTAGGGAGGCGGATGGACTTAGAGACTTTCATACAGAGTGAAGTAAGTCAGAAAAACAAATACTGTATGCTAACACATTTACATGGAATCTAAAAAAAAAAATAAAATGGTTCTGGAGGACCTAGGGGCAGGACAGGAATAAAGATGTAGATGTAGAGAATGGACTTGAGGACATGGGGAGGGGGAAGGGTAAGCTGGGATGAACTGAGACAGTGGCATATACTACCAAATGTAAAACAGATAGCTAGTGGGAAGCAGCCACATAGCACAGGGAGATCAGCTCAGTGCTTTGTGAACACCTAGAGGGGTGGGATAGGGAGCGTGGGAGGGAGATGCAAGAGGAAGGAGATATGCGGATGTATGTTTGTGTATGGCTGATTCGCTTTGTTGTGCAGCAGAAACTACCAAACCATTGTGGAACAATTATGCTCCAATAAAGATGTTAAAAAAGAAAAAAACAGTACAGCCAACTTAAAAATTGCTTCAAATTTTAAAAGGGTAGATCTCATGTTAAGTGTTCTTACCATAATAAAATTTTAAAAATTAAAAATAAAAAAAATAGGGCTTCCCTGGTGCAGTGGTTGAGAGTCCGCCTGCCGATGCAGGGGACACGGCTTCGTACCCCGGTCCGGGAAGATCCCACATGCCGCGGAGCGGCTGGGCCCGTGAGCCTCCACAACGGGAGAGGCCACAACAGTGAGAGGCCCGTGTACCGCAAAAAATAAATTAATTAATTAATTAAAAATTTTAAAAAAAGGAGCATACCAGGATGAATAGATCAATACACGTGTTTCCATTCTAGAGTCAGAAGGTACAAAAGCAAATGGGGCTGAGGTTTCAGGTCCCAGTTTTTCCAGGAGGAAAGGAGAACGATGGTAAATTGAACATGCTGCTATTTGGGTTACAGAGAAGTGGGATGAGAGAAAAGGCACAGTTAGCAGTGTCAATCCTGGGGGGAAACAGAGTGGACCCCACAGTAGACAGTGTCAGAGCCCACCTCTCACAGCGCCCTTCCTTCCCTAGTCACTACTCAGGTTCAACCAGGCAGAACTTTTCAAATGAACAAAAATAATGAGGGTGTTTGTCTCTCTCTGAATCTATGTCCATTGAACAAGTGTCCACGTCAGTATCTTGGGGATACTTTGGGGAACATTGTAAGGGATCCCTAGTACACCAAAGGGTAAGACCATGTGCACAGAGCTGAAAAATAATATTTGCTAATTTACAACTATTAATTAAAAGCCCTGTCACCAATCCAAGCACTCCAGCATGATTTTAACATTTTCCCACAAGGTCGTTTCCAGCTTCTCCAGGGAGGGAGTTGCAGAGAATGCAGAGTAATAAGTGCACAGCACTTAGGCAAGCAGGCTGGGGAGCAGACAATGTCTTCAGGCTTTGGATTTGCACAAACAATCCTGCATCCTCAGAGCTGAGACAATGCCCTGCATTCACTGGGATCTCCAGTGCTCTGCCAAGGAGCAGGAAAAAAACTAGACTTGAATTGAGAATAAATTGGTATTCACTAAATGGCACTTCTGAATTTACTGCAGCCTTCACCTTTGGAGGGAATTGCCAAGGTGCTCATAAAAGGAGAAATGATGAATATGCAGGATGTCTTTTGAATCCATTAGGCAACCGGGGATGAGGTCTCCATATGTAGACCTCTGGTTCCTTCCTGAGGCTGTTAAGGAGACTGCCAAAATGGCCGTCTGCAGGAAAAAATGGACACTGGGTTTGCCAGTGGGGAGAAAGTCTGAATGCCAAAGGTCAAGTCCATGGAAATAAACCAGGTTTAGGAGTTTTTGAAAAGGAAGAGATCTATAAATTTTGGCTTTCTGGACACAGTGAATGAGAGAGTGTGTCTGTCTGTTTGTAGGAACACTGATGAAAATGTAGTAGCAGGCTATTTGTCGTACTGTCAGCGTTTGTTTCACAGGATCAGATGTTCTGCAGATCTAATTGTGTCCACCCCACACAGGAAAATCCCAGACAATCTATATAGGGGCCTCCTGTAGTTTTGTCAGCTGGACTTAGCAGAAGCGGAATTGTTTGTGCATCCCTGAAGACTGAAAACTATTTGTTCCCCAGTCTGCTTACTTAAGTCTTGCGCACTTGCTCATATAGCTTACGCAAAGAGGAACTGTGGGTTCTTTGTGCTAAAAAGAATTTTAAGAAATAATTAGGCAAAGACCACCAGCTCCCAGAAATACTGAGCATAGGTCAATTAATCTTTAAGAAAAAAGAATTTTTGAAAAAGGAATGACACAGGTCACTTATCAGTTTCCTTGCTTTTAAGATAAAGGAGTGGAGTCAGATTCCAAGCAACAAACATTCATGAAAGTTATCTGTTCACCTGGTGCTGGGATGGGGATAAGACCCTTCTTGTCCTCCAGGCACAGATGCTTTAGCAAGGAAGACACGCAAGTACACATACTCGCATATGAGGGAAATACGCACAGAAGTATATACCTTTAATAGAGTGGCAAAACAGCTACATTAAGGTGCTATTTCAGCTCAGACAAGAGAATGATTCATTTTGGTAGGGAGAGGTGGGAGGAGAATCAGAGATGGAATTACGACATAGGCAAGGAGACATTTGAGCTGAGTCTTGAAAGAGAAGTTCAGGAGGAGGAGAAAACATGAAAAAGATGGAATCCCAGATAAGGGTCCCTACCAGGGTCAAAGCTAGGGGGTAGAGGAGCACAGGGAGTGGGTGACCAAGTGGAAAAAACATCTCATTATTTTGTAGGAAACACAAATACCCCTCAGGCAGATCATGTGCCTATCCCTGTGTTCTAAATCAGGAATCAGAAAACAGTCATGTTTCGCCAAAGTCCCATCCAGAAATAACATTCCGTGATTTTTAGAATTCTAAGTGGCAAGAAAAAGTTGAACAACTCAAGAAACTCCTTGAACTGAATGATCTCTATTCTTTTCTATTTTATGATGAAAAGTGAAATTGGTGGTCGTCAGCAGGATTACCACCTGGGCCCCAGGTTAGCAGTTTATCACTACCAATCTTACATAACCTTCCAATCAGGGAGGACCAGAGCCCACCCATGAGGAGATGGGGTGCAGCCACCTGGTCCAAGTATGCTCAGATGCTTTGGATGCCAGGTTCTGTTTCTGTAGTGGTGTTCCTACTTCCCACAAAGTGCAGAATTTTCTATCATTCTCTGTTTCCTCCACTGTCTCTTCTCTCTCATGTATCATGGATAAGTCTGGGGACAGATATAAATTTTTTTAAAAAGAAACATGAAAAAATACATTCACATGAGCATTTACCTGGGTTCATTTTACCTGTACAACAATGATGGGAAGTATGACTAGGACAAGTGGGAAAGCTAAGGCCTAGAGAAGTGAAATGATTATTCCAGTTCCCACAGCTGGTCAAGGCAGACCAAACACCCACCTGGTCTAATTCTCCTTCTGCCCCCAAATCCACTCAAACTTGCCACCCTTCACAGCAAGAGCTGAATTAATATAAATACTTTCTAAAGAGACACTAATGAGTAGCAATATCTAGTTTGTGTCAGAGATCATGAAGAATTAGGACATGAATAGAAATATGAATATGTTATTATAAATGTTAAACTATTTATATAGAGTCAACCCCAATATGGCATATTATCAAGTAGATGAGATATAACTATAACTTAAAAGGTGTCTGCGGCACATTTAAAGTCCAACATAACATACTAAAAGCACAACTCCTGGGCTTCCCTGGTGGCGCAGCGGTTGAGAGTCTGCCTGCCGGTGCAGGGGACACGGGTTCGTGCCCCGGTCCGGGAAGATCCCACATGCCGCGGAGCGGCTGGGCCCGTGAGCCATGGCCGCTGAGCCTGCGTGTTCGGAGCCTGTGCTCTGCCACGAAGAAAAAAATGAATAAATAAGACTATCAAAATTAGAAACACTTGCTCTGCAAAAGACACAATTAAGGGAATGAAAAGACAAACCACAGAGTTAGAAAAATATTTGCAGTTCACAAATCTAATAAAAGACTTGTATCCTGAATATTTTTTAAAGAAACTTAAAACTTAACAATAAGAGAATAAACAACCTAATTATCATTAGGGAAATGCAAATTAAACCACAATGAGATACCACCACAAACATATGAGAATGGCACACACACACACACACACACACACACACAATGAAACTCACAATTCCAAACGCTGGAGAGGATGAGAAACAGTAGGAGTTCTCATTCACTGCTAATGATTGCAAAACAATAGAGCAACTTTGGAAAAGTTTGGCAGCTTCTTATAAAATTAGACTTAGACTTACCATACAGCTTAGCAATCCCAGTCCTAGGTATTTGCTCATGTAAATTGAAAACTAATGCTCACGTAAAATACTGAATGTGAATGTCTATTGCAGCTTTATTCATAATTTCCCAAAACTGGAAAAAATCCATAGGTCCTTCAACAAGTGAATGGATAAAAGAAACTGTGGTATATCCATATACCCCGATACTACTCCACAACTAAAAGGAAAAATATATTAATCCATGTAACACCATGAATGAATTTTAAATACATTTTTTAGTGAAGGAAGCCAATCCCCAAATGCTACATATTGTATGATTCTACTTATGGCATTCTGGAAATGGCAAAACTATAAGGATGGAAAAGAGATCAGTGATTATTGAATGGGAGAGTGTTGACTAAAAAGGAGCCATACAAGAGAATTTTAGGATATTGGAACTGTTCTTTATGATGCTTTGGAGATGGATAAATGACTTTATGGATTTGTTAAACCCCATAAAACTGAACAACACAAGAATGAACTTCACCATGTGAAAATTTATAAAAATTAATCAGGATATTCAGAAGAACCCAGGCATAATGCAGATTATGACAAATAAATTCAACTATATTACGAATATATGACAAAGCTTCACTTAAAGGGTTAGAGAAAAAGGGAACATAACTGAGAAACTTGGGAAAACAGTTTTTTGACCCCATGTTGCGAGGTTAAAGGCAAAAAGGAACTGTATTTTAACACTCCTTTCTAGCTGTTTCTCAACGGGGAACAGGTAAACAATTTTGAAACTGATTTCCATATATTCTTGGGTTGAACAACTAAGTAAATACAAGGTAACTAACGGTCTCTCAGTGTCAGTGAAAGAAGATACAAAAAAACAACAAAGGGAAGTCTAGAATAGATCCTGTGGTACTGACTGGATTGTAATCAGATATCAAAATGCATTCATGCTTAATGTGATATACTTACAGACAGACACATAAATAAATGTAGACTTGTGTATTCATGAGTGAGTATATATATACATATTTTTCCAAGCTCTCTCTGTTCAGAGGTGCTAGAAGCAGTGACACGCTAATAGCAATGAACACCCCTACTGCCTAGGTCTTGATTTCTAAATACCGTTTTCTACTGAAAAGGACCATGAATCCTTAGAGAAATGGCTGACTCTTAAGCTGGGCAGAGAAAATACAAGATGAGCCTGAAATGTCTTGAAGTTCCAAAAAGTAAGGAAGTGCTAAAAGATATATAGAAATAAAAGGATGAGGGCATATCAAAAGGACATAAGTGTCCACCTCAAAGAGCTCCCAGTGAACAAACCTGGAACAATTTGAGCAGCAAGATAACAACTGTATTGGATTATAACCTAAAAATAAAATAAATATCCATAAATCCATTTGATAGACATAAATGCTTAAGTAAATAAATACAGGAAGAAAGTTAAGGACAAATCTTCCTGACACATGAGTTCCAATTAATAAAGGTAGAAGGAATGAGGAAAATAGGCAATCATCATTAAAACATAATAATTACTGCAGGAAAGATCCACTGATGCATATTAAAATTAGTGAGAGAAACTTTAAGGAGAAACAGGATAGTGCAGAGCCTCAAAGTACCTCCAGAAAATATTTATTAATTACTGTGGTGGTTTTAATGTACATCAAAATTCTTTGATACTCCTCCTTCCAAAAAAGAGCTTAATTCCCCTCCCCTCAAATGGGCTAGAATTATTGACTCACTTCTAACAAATAGAGTATGAAAGTACTTTGATCAAGTAATCAAAGCTAACAACACCAGCAAAAAAAAAAAAAAAAAAAAAAAAATCATGTTGATATTTTGTCCCCTGGTATGGTACAAGGAGAAGGGCATTTTGTTTCTGGTGTATTCTTCCCAAACATCTATAACCTCAGTCTAATCATAAGAAACATCAGACAAATGCAAATTTAGGGACAGTCTATAAAACACTTGACCAAAAGTGTCAAGGTCACCAAAGACAAGGAAAGAACAAGAAGCTAACACAGATTTGAAGAGACAAAGGAGACCCGATAACTAAATGCAACATGGTAGCCTGGACTTGATCCTGGAACAGATGAACATTATTAGAGAAACTGGAGAAATTGAATAAAGTCTGTAGTTAGCTAATGTTACTGTACTGATGCTAACTTCTTAATTTTGATAAATGTACCATGGTTATGTAAGATGTTAACACTAGGGGAAGCTATGTGAAGGGCATACAAACACTCTCAATACTATCTTTCTACTTTCTTTTATTTTTTGAAATAAAGTATTTTCTTACATCCATTATAGTATCATTCACCTCTATTGTGGTTGTTAATCTCCTCTCCTAAGGTCAAGGTTTCGAGAGATTTCCCACCACACCATATAAAAATGTGAAACAAAAAAGAGAACAGGAGGGAAATGTCTTGGAGAAGGAGGAGAATAGAAAAACAAAGAACTGCAAAATAAGTCTGAAAGAGGAAAAGAAGAAAAAAATGGAAAGAATGATGTTCCCTCTCTCTTTGAACCCCAGCAAGCTCTCAGTACCCTAGCCTGGCTTTGTCATTGTCACACTCCATCATTCCACTTCCCTCTCGCATCACCATATTTGCCAGGGCACAAGCTAAGCTGCCGTAACAAAACACTCACAAATACAAAGTTTAAATAAGATTGGAGTTGATTTTTTTTTCTCATTTTGCAAGTACTAAGTAGAGAGTCCAGTGCTTACAGTGTGACTCTATCATCCTCCATGCGCTTTTTGTCTCTGGGTTCAACTTAGCTGCTCCGGCTTAGACCATCTTCCAACCACTGGGAAAGAGGGGAAAGGCAGGACACCTCAGGCCCCTCCCTTGGCATGTTTTCTTCTGCTCACATCCATTGGCCAAAAGTAGGACACAAGGCATGACCAAAGTTGCAAGAAAGGCTGGGAGATGTAGTCTCTAACAGGGCAGCCAAGCGCCCGGTGACCATGCAGCCGTTCTACTAGTAAAGAAGGGAAGGATTGGTTTGAGTGGACAAGCAACAGTCTCTGCTACTACACCTCATCCAGAATCCTTTCACCAAGTTGTGCCATGCACTGCTGGGAGATTTTCAGTCCACTGAAGGTGATGACAAAAGCACAGTCTTCAATTTGACAGAAGAAAAGTTAAATTTTATAGAAGATAATATATGCTGACATCATGGGCTGTGGGATGAGGGAAACACCATGACATGGGTTAGATTTATCGGGGGAGAATATCTGAACAACCAAAGGCAGAATCCTAGTGTAATAGAAATTTTGGGAAAATGATCTCAATTCTCCACTCCTTTCCATGCCTCCAGCCCTTTGCACTGTGACTGTGCATCTCCTTCCACCAAGAGAAAGAATCTATTTCCCCAGTCTTTGAATTTGGACTGTCCCCATGGCTTGCTTCATTCAGTAAAATGCAGCAGAAGTGACATTGTACGAGGTCCAAGCCTAGGCTCCAGAAAGCCTTGCACACTCTGCTTGTTCTCATGAAAGGCTGCTACCATGTGAACAAGATCAGGCCAGCCTGCTGAAGAATAGAGGAGCAAAGACAAGCCATGCCAACTGGGGCCACCCTACCCCAGCCAGCCCCCAGTTAACCTGGCTGCTGCCTGCGGGTAGATGGAGAGTCCAGCCAACACCATCTGAGCCTGACCCTGATCAGCAGAACTGCTCACTGACCCACAGACTCATGAGCTAAATAAATGATCATTGTTTAATGCCACTAAATTTGGGAGTGGCTTGTTATACAACAATAGCCACCTGCTAAAACTGGTAGAGCTCAATTCTCAACAGATAGGCTGATGGAAAGGAATCAGAGGGATTGCAAAACTGGAGAAACTGGAGTCGGAGAGTTAGGAGGAGAAGCAGGAGTCTGAATCGCAGAGACCAGAAGAGACGTTTCAAGGTGAAGGAAGTGGTCCTCAAGCAAGATGAGGCATAAGAGAGAGACAACTTCTTAGGACAACAAAAATAATCATTAAAACACGATTTGGGAATGAACACACAAACAAAAACAGCAAATATGAATTTCCCATCAACAGCAGAAAATTCAGTTCCTACTTTTGCTTAAACACGCACCCCTACCTTTCTGGTAGGAGAATTTAATTTATAATGCATTCTGAACAAAAGACACATGAAACTCACATGGACCTCAGGACCTTCTTCTGGGAATCAAGTCCGGGGGGGCTGCCCCTCCCACCTGTGAATTTCAGGCTAACTTATATCGGCCCATTATCTCCTTCCATCAGAACACCTCCTTCGTCCTGCTCATTACCTCATGGCCCTGTCATCCTGGCCCACTTCCACTCTTTTTTCCTTATTTATTGTTTTTTTTCCCTCTATTTCCCTGGATTATTATATTCAAGTGTCTCAGCCACACACCAGTCTCTCTCTCTTCCCCAGCCCACCATTTATTCCTCAGCTTCTGTGTAGTGCAACTGGATATTTGGAAAACCAGATTTTTCCTGATCCACGTCACTCAGAAGTGGCCTGAGTTTCCAATAGTCCCAAAGCCTGACAATCACCATCCAGGTCTCCAGAGGTAGAGGGACAAAATCAAGGACGAGTGAAATTCTTCTCTCTGGCCAAAGTCTATCCAGGTATCGTGTGTGTATGTGTGTGTGTGTGTGCATGTGTGTGTGTGTGTGTGTGTGTGTGCATAAGCTAGGTGCTGCAGAGGGACTCCAGCTGATCATGGGCTTCAGGAAAGGGGAGCCTTAGGTATAGGGTGGATTGTTATACAGCAATAGCCACCTGATAAAATCAATGGAGCTTCATTAATGTGGAGTGGGCTGGAAGCTCCCGCCTTGTGGAGCCAGTGATGTGAGGAAGAGCACAGCCTTTGGAGTCATCCCTGGATTTAAGTTACACTCTTGCCACTTATTAGCCACGTAACCTGGGACTTACTTAATCTCTCAAAGCTTTAGGTCCCTCACATATAAAAAATCATGTTAATAATCATCTCTACCTTGAAAGGCTACTATGAGCATTAAGTGATGTTAATTAGCTAGAGTATCAGTTTTATGTCAAGAGTCAGAGATAATGTCAGGAAATTATCTGAAAGCACCTAGCGTGTAAAGGGCCTCCACCAAAGCTAACCGTTGTTGGCATCCTCATCTTGATCTCCACAGCCTTGCTCTGCTGGCCTGGCTAGGCTCTGTTCCCATGCCTGATACCTGTCCTGCCTACTAGACTCAATTTCCTCCAGTCATTTCCTTCCCAGGCCAGAGGGTCAAGGCTGGCCCATGCCTGGCATCTCCTGCTCTGCCTCATACAGCTGGTGTTCGCCAGGCCAGGCCCACATGTGTCTTAATAGGTGAGTGGTTCCTTATAATGATTCTCTCAGTAAATGGAATAATATTACAATGACAATTGGGGAAAAAAATGGGAAATGCGTAAGAGGACGTGGCATGGTGACAAGCACATTCAAGGCCATACGTGTGTGGCAATTGCATTTCTCATCCAATTCTCTTATTTTGAAATCTTCCGGGAAGGGACCCAGTATTGTTAGGCATTAATACAAAGACAGAGCCTTTTATTCACCCAGTCACATGGGGAGCCACGTGGGACTGACAACTAGCAAGGAAGATTATGTCATTCTCCGGGACAGAGGGAAGGAGGAGGAAGGGTCTCCAAGTAAGGACAGAAGTAGGGGTTGTATTTTAAACACCTACCAGTGAACTGTTGTGCTTTTACACTTAATTAAGACCCCACTAGCAGCCAATTATTTCATGAGCTACATAGTAACATTTAAATCCCATCTTTCTAATCCCTAACTGGCTAGATAGCTGCAAAACCAGATTGCATAGTGATGAGAAAAAAATGCACACGCACATAAGCAATATCACAAAAGGCCACTGCTCTTGCCAAACATTCCCTTACAGAATTGGTAAGCCTCTTGCACACTTGCTATTCCACAGGTTACTGGGGATGTGATAGGGTGCAAAGAAAATGCAGGTGCATTGCAGGTGTGGATTGAACATCCCTATACCCGAGACTCTGTACCACGGCCCACGTTGGCTGATCACACCCCTGCTCACCCTAATGTGGATGCAGCTGCACCTGCCCTGTGCTGCCCCAGGTCCTGGTACCCTCATCTGAGGATGGCCATTCCTGGAAGCCACCTGGAAAGTTTAACCCATAATGTGACTCTCCTCTCTATTCATCCTCTTGGGGATGCAGTGAGCCCAAGAACACACTGAGAGCCAAGGTTTTAGAGCTGCAGCCACCCACACTTTCTCTGGGGAGTTGGTCTCTCTCTTCCCATCTAAGGGATGATCCACTGTCTCCACCCCCTGCCAGATTTCCCTGCACAACCCATACATTACCATTCTTGCCAGATCCTGACGGGGCCTGCAGAATTAGCTGATTCTTTCTTTCCTTCTCTCTCCCTTTCTTTCTTTCTTTCTTTCTTTCTTTTTCTTTCTTTCTTTCTTTCTTTCTTTCTTTCCTTCTTTCCTTCCTTCCTTCCTTCCTTCCTTCCTTCCTTCCTTCCTTCCTTTCTTTCTTTCTTTCTTTCTTTCTTTCTTTCTTTCTTTCTTTCTTTCTTTCTTTCTTTCTTTCTTTCTTTCTTTCTTTCTTTCTCTCTCTCTCTCTCTCTCTGTCTCTCACTCTTCCTATGTGTCTCTCTCTCAGATAGACGGATAGACAGATGGATACATACATGGATGGATAGACAGATGGATAGGTAGGTAGATACATAGATAGATAGACAGATAGATAGATAGATAGATAATAGATAGATGAATAGATAGATAGATTCAGAGACCTGCATTCACATCATATTTTGGCTGAAAAAATGAATGCTGCCTTCTCCTTGCCTTCCAGATGGAGCCCACACCGCTTAACCAGCTTCCAGGCCCTTTGCAGTCTGTATCACTTGCTGGTTCCTGCCCCCAATCCCTGTGTTGAGTCCACATGACCTCCATTCTCTCCTCAGGAGCATCCTCCAGGTCGAAATATCATCACCTTTCCCAACCAAAACTAAGGTGATAAAGGTTCTCTTCCCATGGCTAGAGCCCTTCCAGAGGTTCTGCTGCCCACCCAGAAACATGTTTCTTCCCTGGTTACTAACCAAGGGCAACTTCACAGTTTGTTCACTTATTTATTCACTTATTCAAGATGTATTCATTGGGCACCACTAGAGCCTGAGCTGGGCTCTGGACTAGTAGCCGGGGACTCTCATGTGCTCAACATCATGTGCATTTTGCTCTTTAAGCCACAGCAGCATGACCATATCACAGTATCGCAGGACAAGAGTCACTGTGATGTGACATCTAGTAGGAATGACAGTGACACAGCAACAAGGAGCTTCTCAGCACCTCACAGCCCCCCAAAGTGAGGTCACACTCTCATAACACACAGTTCCTTCCTCTTTATCCTGTGCGAGAACGTCTTCTTTCCCGGCAGTCTCACAAACTAAATGCTAATTGATGCGAGAAGACAAGTCGGGAAACCCCATTCTCAGGACCTCGCGAGTCAGGGCTGGTTAGGTTATCATCCGAGGTGGGGCAAGTTTACCTGCCCACCCAGAGCATCCGGCACCTGGGGGGCTTGAAAACACAGACTCTTCACAACCAGGAGGGTCTCGGCAGCCTTTCCAAGAAAACCCTCCAGATTCAAGCCGAGTGAGGAGGATGGATGACAGCTTGTGGTTGGTGTGTTAGAAATTTCCAAGGGTTTCATTTCATTTCTGTTGGATGATATACTGCAGCACTCACTGGGAAATTACGTGAAGTTAAATTGTATTTTGCTTTTTGATGGCGAGCCCTTGGATCCTGAAGATAAGCATCTTGGCTCTGAATCCTGGAACAAATGGTTCATTACCACACATTTTCAGGAGCCGTGTTTGGGTGCTGGTGTGAGGAACCAACCTGGCTCTCCAGACAGCCAGTTGGAGAGAAGATGGAGACAGCAGTGAGAGGTTTTGCCTAATTCCAAACACACATACAAATGGTCAGGCCAGAACTCATGTGTCCCTTCCAATCACCACCCACCACCATCAACCCCATGTCTCCCACACTTTTGCTGACTTACTTGTGGTTCAAGGGGGCCCTTGATTTAAATTTTCACCTGATTTCACACATTAAAATGTTGGGGAGGAGAATACTACTCAGCCATAAAAAAGACGAAATTTTGCCATTTGCAGTAACATAGAGGGACTTGGAGGGCATTATGCTAAGTGAAATAAGACAGAAAAAGACAAATACTGTATGATATCACTTATGTGTGGAATCTAAAAACTACAGCACACTAATGAATATAACAAAAAAGAAGCAGACTTGCAGATATAGAGAACAAACTAGTGGTCACCATTTGGGGAGAGGGGTGCCACTATGGGATGGGGGAGTAGGAGGTACAAACTATTGGGTGTAAGATAGGCTCAAAGATGTATTGTACAGGGCTCCCCTTGTGATGGCGCAGTGGTTGAGAGTCCTCCTGCCGATGCAGGGGACACGGGTTCGTGCCCCGGTCCGGGAAGATCCAACATGCTGCGGAGCGGCTGGGCCCGTGAGCCATGGCCGCTGAGCCTGCGCATCCGGAGCCTGTGCTCCACAACAGAAGAGGCCACAACAGTGAGAGGCCTGCGTACCGCAAAACAAAAATGTATTGTACAACACGGGGCATAGAGCCAATATTTTGTAATAACTGTAAATGGAAAGTAACTTTCAAAATTGCATTAAAAAAATAAAAATATTTTTTTAATATTGGGAAGGGGATCCTAAATAAAGAGCTATACTGCTTTAAAGTTGCTACTGCTTTAAAGTTTGCAAACCTGTCATATATTTTATCGCATGTAATAGTCACCATAGCCTTGTGAGCTAGGCATTAGCTTCCTCCACTTTCCAGATGAAAAATACTGAGGCTTGAGTATGCCCTGACTTGCTAAGCCTTTTGCACTAAGAGATAACAGAGATAAAGAGACTTTCAAACTCAGGGCTTCCCCACAAAACAGTCTGCTTGACCATCTATTCCAGTTTCCGTCTGTGCAGTGGTCCTGCAGGGATTATTTTGGAGGCTCTTATTCACACTGTGCCCCAGAACCTATACCTGCTCCTAGCCAACCCCACTCTGATTTAGAGAAATAAAACCTGCCTTCTAGGAAAACAAAAAAGCCAACCTCTACAATTCAAAGGGAACTTCTCCCAACTCTGTTCCCTAAAGTTCATTCTAATGTTTCTTCTACTTTTTGCTTTACTTTAAAGGGAAATAGCTATAGCCACCACACGCCCATTTCCAACAGATGGAAAACAAATAGCTGAAGAAAAACTTCTGAGGTATTTCCCAGTTGAACAAAATCAAAGATGGATGAGAAGCACGCAAGGGCTTTAGCTTGCCTGACATTTTCAGAGTTTTATCAAAATTATTCATCAGAGTTTCCTCTCAACTTCCAACCCCATTTTCACCAAATTCCCTAAAGTTCCTCTCTTAGGTCACTAGTTTCTTCCACATCTTCTCCCCAACCCCACCTCATCTTTCCTTGGTTATCACTTGCTTGCCCACAATAGTCTGGCTTATTGTTTGTTTATTTTATGGTCTAATCTAAAATATGAGTGTGACATGGCTGTTTTCCACTCGTCCACAAATGGATCATATCGTGGCAAGGACAATTAGGTATCTGATTATATTATTAACACGGCTTTTTTTTCCTTAAGGCATGTTTATAATTACTATGTCTCTTTCAAGTCACAACGTGACCTTGCAAAGACCTTCCTGGCTTGTGTGACCTTGCAAAGACCTCTTGTCCTCTCTGTAAACTCCAATGAAAGGAACGTCATTATAAATACCTAGCAGAGTTTTTGAGAAGGAAAGATGGAATAACATAGGAAAAAGTGTTTTGAAAACAGAAAGAGCTATGAAACTTTTTTAAAACCTCATTATTTTATTGATGTCTCTATTTCCTTGTTAGTAAAAGGATGCTCTTGAATAGTACTTGCCTCAAAGAATGATTGTGAGGATGAAATGTTATAATTTAGGGAAGGGGCTTAGCACAAAGTAAGTGCTCAAAACTGTTAGCCAGTAGGAACCTCCACAGAGTTCCCAAGTCCTATGTGACAAGTTCCCTACTCCTATGTCTCTATATTATAGCTGAGGAAATTGAGGTTTGGAAGGTCGGGGAGATTTAACACTTGGTGATGTAACCTTTCATCCGTCACTGGAACATGTTTATAGCCATATGGCTGGTTGATAGCAGAAACCCAGGGGTTGGTAGGTATCTTTAGTAGGTTTTTCTATTTTGAAAGGGTATGTGGGCAGCCCCAGGCCCCCAGGTCCTCTGGCCACATGGCTAAGAATCCATATAAAAATTCGCCAGTCCTATCTGGGTTGTTTTCTCAATGGCAACCTCAGGTCGACCAGATATTCATGAGAAATGCAAAATTAAATAGGATGAGGAAACTAGAAGGCAGATGATCATTGCTTTTGCCTTTAACCCTCGATTATAAACAGTTAAAGAAACAAAGGAAAACACAGTGAGAGGTTTAGTGACAAACACACAATTCCAGACTTTCAGTACAGAGGTACCAGATAAGTCACCTTCAAAGCTTTTGAAAACTTCCAATTATTTCATAGTTTAGATTCACAAAAGTTCTGGTGGTCCTAGCAGTTGGGTGATGGTGGGAGAGGGATAGAAAAATCCTGAAGACTCCACCTCATTCTGTGGACATGACCCTACAGCAAGTTGTGGAGCTGCTTCTGGTAAGAAAAACAGGCTCTCCAGGAAAGCCTCTTACCAATCCAGCTTTAGTTTGTCTGAAAAGAAGAAGGGAAAGAATAATTCACGTCTTCAGCCAAGAATACCAGTTGGGGAATTAAAGAGCTGGGCACACAATAATTTTAAGTCACGTCAGAGGAGATTTAAATAGCATACATCAGCCGAAAAGAATGGGGAAACCTCCAGTACGCTGACTTCATTGATACTGCATTTATCAGCAATTACCAACTCCATTAAAGTCCGAGTTTACAGCAGAAAGAGAAGCAGAGCCTAAAATATGTCCAAGCAGATGGACGGAGAGTGTCAGTGATGCCGTATTTCAAAGACATATACAGTGCTGTTATCACTGAACGTGGAATCAGAGAGGCAGCAGAAAAACAGCGGCCCGAGAGCCAGCAAATGATTTACTTGACCCTGCATGGGCAGAACTGACAGCAGAAACCTCATTAATTCCTCAGGTCACTCTGGAAGACATTAATGTGGTTTGGACTCACGACGAGAGGAGATTTTCCAGACACACACTAGGAATTATGAAATCTCCATGGCCGGAGAAAGTATGTCCAAATCACTTTTTGCATAAATCAAGCTGACTTTCTGCAAAAGGATAATACGCTTAATCAAGGGAGTTATGGAACTTCTTGTGCTTATTAGACAGAAAATATAACAGTATTTTATTTGGTTATCAGTTCTGGGAGAAAGATTTTTTTTTTTTTCCTCTTTAAAGTAAAGTCTTCTGCCAGCGTGGAAGAGATCCTTCATAAGAGCTAAAAGAAACTGGACACGTAAATAATTTGTACACACAAGGATAGCCTTGCTTTGTCTTTGTTTTCAAGTGGGCATGTGTATCGTGTGGGCATCTCCTTTGAGGCCCAGCCAATTTGCCGCCTCACTCCCCGGTTCTCCTGCCTCCCCCTCTTATCTAGAGCTTTCTCAATCCTGGGCACATCCCTATAAATAACAATCACCAGTGACTGGTGACTTTTTTCTATATATTTTGGTGGCCCAGGTCAAAATTAAGAAATCTGGGATAAAGGTGACTTGGGTTGAAATACTAAGTGTCAACTCCTAACCAGAAAAAGCTCTCTGTTCTTTCTCCAAGTCTTTGCAAGTCTATGCATAAACAAGCATAAGGAGAGCTAAAGTTCTCTGGTCCCCAAAAGGAGTCCCTTCTAATCCTGTGTAATTTAATGACTTCTAAGCTCTATGACTTTCCCAGAAACCCTGCTTCTTTGTCTCATTAACCAAGGAAGAAAAAGATGTGGAATAATATTTTGGGGGTGTGGGGGGGATTTAAAGTTTGATTAAATCCAGAACGAAGCCCTCAGTTGGGTTATTTACATCAGTGAATCACTTCATTTTAGGGACACTGATAGACAGATCAAGTTATTCGAAATGGTCAGGAAAGAAAGAGAGATTGAGATTGAGATGCTGCTGGGCAGTGAGTTTATACCCAAGGGTCTGATGCATAAGCCGCAAGGCCCCTTTCCTGATGATATCTTCCCTTGTAAAAGTTGCATCCATCATGTTTAAAGCAAGGTTATCTCTGGCTGAAGAGAACATGCATTAGTACATTTTACTCATTCAACACTGAACACTCCCTATCAACAGCCGTCTGCTTAAGGGGGACTAGGAGAACAAGAATTAATCACAGGAAGAGACAATTTAAGGGAGTTGGGCTATAAAATGGAATTCATTAGTAAGCCATAAAGTATTACGGCTTTAACTAGCCTTTCCCTTGGGCATGGCTTCCTCTGCCCTGTGACTGCACCAACTCGCTCACCTGACAACCTAAAGCCTTCCTCACCTCTTTGACCCCCCCCATGCCTCTTCCTACTGGGGACAGAGAGAACAGAGAGCTTGCCAGAGTTGGGGGGGGGGTGTTGGGCAGGGGAGCCGGGTAGGACCACAGGGTCTCTGGCCACACAAACTCCTGGACAAATGTTGTGTCAGAGCCTAAAAAAGTCCAATTCAGACAAAAATCTTTACAGTCAAGGTCCTTTTCTCATCCCACCCGCCAGCCTGGAACTGTATAAGCAATTCTTATACGGGACTGCCACATCTGAGACAGAAAAATGTCCCGATTATAAACACAGGTTTCAGGATTTTGCAGACCTGGGCTCACCTATCCTGGCCCTTCTCAGCTGGGTGACTTTGAACAAGTTACTTAACTTCTCTGAGCTTGAGTTTCCTCAAGACAAAAATGGAGATAATAATAGTACCCAGCAGAGGGGCAGAGTGAGATGTGAGATAAAAGAACTCTCACTTCAATTCCCTGATATTGGCAGAAGCGAGGCACCCCTTGGTAGAAGATGACTATTGTAAAAATGTGTTCTTCCTTCTTTCTGTTCAATAGTAAAAAAAATAATAATTTTCCTGTCTATGTCCTATTACTTCAGTTTGATTAAAAATGTATTAGTTCTTGTGATTAAAAATCTTCCAACAAACAGAAGCCCAGGACCAGATGGATTCACAGGCGAATTCTATCACACATTTAGAGAAGAGTTAACACCTATCCTTCTCAAACTCTTCCAAACTATAGCAGAGGGAGGAACACTACCAAACTCATTCTACGAGGGCACCATCACTCTGATACCAAGACCAGACAATGACGTCACAAAGAAAGAAAACTACAGGCCAATATCACTGATGAACATAGATGCAAAAATCCTCAACAAAATACTAGCAAACAGAATCCAACAGCACATTAAAAGGATCATACACTATGATCAAGCGGGGTTTATCCCGGGAATGCAAGGATTCTTCAATATATGCAAATCAATCAGTGTGATACACCATATTAACAAATTGAAGGAGAAAAACCATACGATCATCTCAATAGATGCTGAGAAAGCTTTTGACAAAATTCAACACCCATTTATGATAAAAACCCTCCAGAAAGTAGGCATAGAGGGAACTTTCCTCAACATAATAAAGACCATATATGACAAACCTACAGCCAACATCGTCCTCAATGGTGACAAACTGAAACCATTCCCACTAAGATCAGGAACAAGACAATGTTGCCCACTGTCACAACTATTATTCAACATAGTTGTGAACGTTTTAGCCACAGCAATCAGAGAAGAAAAAGAAATAAAAGGAATCCAAATTGGAAAAGAAGAAATAAAGCTGTCACTGTTTGCAGATGACATGATACTATACACAGAGAATCCTAAAGATGCTACCAGAAAGCTACTAGAGCTAATCAATGAATTTGGTAAAGTAGCAGGATACAAAATTAATGCACAGAAGTCTCTTGCATTGTATACACTAATGATGAAAAATCTGAAAGTGAAATTAAGAAAACACTCCCATTTACCATTGTAACAAAAAGAATAAAATATCTAGGAATAAACCTACCTAAGGAGACAAAAGACCTGTATGCAGAAAATTATAAGACACAGATGAAAGAAATTAAATATGATACAAACAGATGGAGAGATATACCATGTTCTTGGATTGGAAGAATCAGCATTGTGAAAATAACTCTATTACCCAAAGCAATCTACAGATTCAATACAATCCCTATCAAACTACCAATGGCATTTTTCACAGAACTAGAACAAAAAATTTCACAATTTGTATGGAAACACAAAAGACCCCGAATAGCCAAAGCAATCTTGAGAAAGAAAAACAGAGCTGGAAGAATCAGGCTCCCTGAATTCAGACTATACTACAAAGCTACAGTAATCAAGACAGTATGGTACTGGCACAGAAACAGAAATATAGATCAATGGAACCGGATAGAAAACCCAGAGATAAACCCACACACATATGGTCACCTTATCTTTGATAGAGGAGGCAAGAATATACAGTGGAGAAAAGACAGCCTCTTCAATAAGTGGTGCTGGGAAAACTGGACAGCTACATGTAAAAGAATGAAATTAGAACACTCCCTGACACCACACATAAAAATAAACTCAAAATGGATTAAAGACCTAAATGTAAGGCCAGGCACCATCAAACTCTTAGAGGAAAACATAGGCAGAACACTCTATGACATAAATCGCAGCAAGATCCTTTTTGACCCACCTCCTAGAGAAATGGAAATAAAAACAAAAATAAACAAATGGGACCTAATAAAACTTAAAAGCCTTTGCACAGCAAAGGAAACTATAAACTAGACGAAAAGACAACCCTCAGAATGGGAGAAAATATTTACAAATGAAGCAACTGACAAAGAATTAACCTCCAAAATTTACAAGCAGCTCATGCAGCTCAACATTAAAAAAACAAACAGGGCTTCCCTGGTGGCACAGTGGTTGAGAGTCTGCCTGCCAATGCAGGGGACACGGGTTCGTGCCCCGGTCCGGGAAGATCTCACATGCTGCGGAGCAGCTAGGCCCGTGAGCCATGGCCGCTAAGCCTGCGCATCCAGAGCCTGTTGCTCTTCAACGGGAGAGGTCACAACAGTGAGAGGCCCGCGTACTGCAAAACAAACAAACAAACAAAGAAACAAACAAACAACCCAATCCAACAATGGTCAGAAAACCTAAATAGACATTTCTCCAAAGAAGATATACATATTGTCAACAGACACATGAAAGAATGCTCAACATCATTAATCATTAGAGAAATGCAAATCAAAACTACAATGAGATATCATCTCACACCGGTCAGACGGCCATCATCAAAAAATCTACAAACAATAAATGCTGGAGAGAGTGTGGAGAAAAGGGAACGCTCTTGCACTGTTAGTGGGAATGTAAATTGATACAGCCACTATGGAGAACAGTATGGAGGTTCCTTAAAAAAGTAAAAAAAGAACTACCATATGACCCAGCAATCCCACTACTGGGCATATACCCTGAGAAAACCATAATTCAAAAAGAGTCATGTACCAAAATGTTCATTGCAGCTCTATTTACAATAGCCAGAACATGGAAGCAACCAAAGTGTCCATCAACAGATGAATGGATAAAGAAGATGGTGGGCTTCCCTGGTGGCACAGTGGTTGAGAGTCCGCCTGCTGATGCAGGGGACATGGGTTCGTGCCCCAGTCTGGGAGGATCCCACATGCCGCAGAGTGGCTGGGCCCATGAGCCATGGCTGCTGGGCCTGCACGTCCGGAGCCTGTGCTCTGTAAAGGGAGGGGCCACAACAGTGAGAGGCCTGCGTTTGGCAAAAAAAAAAAAAAAGAAGAAGAAGAAGATGTGGCACATACAAACAATAGAATATTACTCAGCCATAAAAAGGAATGAAACTGAGTTATCTGTAGTGAGGTAGTTGGACCTAGAGACTGTCATACAGAGTGAAGTAAGTTAGAAAGAGACAAACAAATACCATATGCTAACACATATATATGGAATCTAAAAAAAAAAAAAAAGGTCATGAAGAACCTAGGGGCAAGATGAAAATAAATATGCCAACTTACTAAAGAATGGACTTCAGGATTTGGGGAGGGGGAAGGGTAAGTGGGACAATGTGAGAGAGTGGCATGGACATATATACCCTACCAAACGTAAAATAGATAGCCAGTGGGAAGCAGCCGCATAGCACAGGGAGATCAGCTCGGTGTTTTGTGACCACCTAGAGGGCGGGGATAGGGAGGGTGGGATGGAGGGAGATGCAAGAGGGAAGACATATGGGGATATATGTATATGTATAACTGATTCACTTAGTTATAAAGCAGAAACTAACATACTGTTGTAAAGCAATTATACTCTAATAAAGATGTTAAAAAAAAAGAATGTATTAATTCTTTTGCTTAGTCCCACCTCCTAATCCTGACCAGCATATGCATTTACCAGGCCCCAATACATTTTTGTGGGTTTTTTTGATTGCCATACTAACTGAAAGAGCTACTATTAAAAAATGCCAAAAAAACACTCAAATTTTTCATCGCTTAATCTCATATTTGAAGAATGTTCAAAGCCTATCAGAATAAAGCAGGAGGGAAGCAGTATAACAGAATTCTCTCTGTCTTGATTTCTTCCTTAAGTAGCCTGAAATTATTCATCTAATGACATTGGGTATACAGAGTGCTGCAGGCTAGACACTATTCTCTGATGATGAAATATTAGGAAACAGAAAAAAAAATCTATGCATCTCAAAATAACCCTCTCTAACTCTTGGAAATATATCAATTCTACATCAATGATGCCCCAGCTACTACTTTTAAAAGCAGAATAACCAAACTGAAAAATCAATTAACTTCACAATGAAGAAGACTTAAAATCAAAAGCTTAAGCAGAGAAGAATGCAAGGCAGTTTCTTCCTTAACGCCACCATTAAAATAGTAGATATAATTTATTGTATGTTGTAAGTCTTTTGCATGAGATGGTATAGGAAGGCATAGCCTAAGTCAGTCCTTAGCATTTCTGCACATAGCTGAGTAATCTTAAGTAAATTGGTTAATATCTCCAAGAACAGGGACTGCAATATATGAAGTCACATAGCATGCTAATTATTTTCTTCAAACTTCAATAAATCAGCCTGTTGTTTCATAAAAATCCAAACTACTTGGTTTAACTGATATTTTTCATTAAAATTACTGATATTTTTAGTTTTTGAAATTCAACTAGTTCCTTTGTGGAAGTACAGAAACAGCCTAAACCATTTCTTTTGCTTCCTAGTGTGCAAACAACAGTGTTGACACCACTCTAATATTTTTCTCTCAGACCGTGCTGTTGGACATCACACCTAATGCTCAGCTAGATAGACTCATGAGTGTGGAATAGTAAGGTCTTCATATGAATAGCATCCAAGGAATACCCAATTCTTTAGTCCTTGTAAATGAGACACAGAAAATACTGGTCCCTCCACCGTATCTTTTATATTACATTTATTGTGGGTTTTCTAATTACAAAAGCAATAGTTAATCAGAGTAAAATATAAATGGGGAATTATATCAAAGTACAAAAAAATGACTTCTATTTTAAAAGACAGAAAATAACAAGTGTTGGCGAGGATGTAGAGAAAAGGGAACCCTTGTGAACTGTTGGTAGGAACATAAAATGGTGCGGTCACTGTGGAAAACAGTATGGTATTTCCTCAAAAAATTATAAATAGAATTACCATGTGATCCAGCAATCCAACTTCTGGGTATATACACAAAAGAATTGAAAGCACGATCTCAAAGAGATAGTTGCACACCGATGTTCATAGAAGCATTATTCACAAAGGTCAAGAGGTGAAAGCAACCGAAGTGTGAGGCAATGTATGAATGGATAACAAGATGTAGTATATACATATGATGGAATATAATTCAGCCTTGAAAAGGGAGGATATCCTGTCACATGCTACAATATAGATGCATCTTGAGGACATTATGCCAAGTGAAATAAGCCAGTCACAAGAGGACAGATACTGTAGGATTCCACTTATATGAGGCACGTAGTGTAGTCAAATTCATAGACACAGAACTTAGAATGATGGTTGCCAGTGACTGTGGGCGGGGGACATGGAGCAGTTGTTTAATGGGTACAGAGTGTCAGTTTTGCAAGATGAAAAAGTTCTGGAGATTGGTTGTGTGACAATGTGAATATGCTTAACACTACAGAACTTACAGTGAAAATAGTTACGATGGTAAATTTTATATTATGTGGGTTTTTTTAATAATTAAAAAGAAACAAAGCATCCATAATTCATCATACATGTATAAATCTATTAATATTTTGATGTTGCAGTTGAAATCTAATTTTTTCACTCAGCCACGTGTTAACATTTTCCCATGACGTTACATATTTTTCTACAACCACATTTTAATGGCTGCTTAGTATCCCCTATTGCTGGATATTCAGGTTACTTCCAGTTTGTTGCTACTACACATAAATCAGCATTAACCGCATTTTCACATTATTTTTAAATTTTATATTGTATTTCTTACATTGTCATTATTTTCTTTAGCATTGAGATATTTTTAGTGTGGCAGTTCAGATATTTTTGCTTCTAAACCCCTTTGAGTCTGAGAGCATGTATGCTGGAATTCCCAGAGTAGGAAGGAAAATTAAGGGAAGTCAATTCAATCTTTAAAAGAAGTAAAATTCCCAGTTTGAAAACAGCTATGATTTCAGCATAAGGATCATCAGAAGTGACCTGTCACAAATTGTCCCTTTCTCAGAGAACATCTGTAAGGAGAGCGTAAAAAGCAGACACAGCTGGCGCCCGTCAGCAGAGGACCAACCATCCTTTGTGTACCCAGGATCAAACGGCAGGCTGTGTACCCAGAGCACATCCTCAAGCCCTTTCCTAGGGAACAGAATTATTTACTAAAACCTTGCTCCCCTTATAAATTAACTGATAACATTGCTTTAGGGTGAGTATCATCGCTCCCAATTTATACGTGAGAAAACTGAAACCCAAAGAGGTTGCCATATTGAACATTGTAATTGATCGTGGAGCTATAGGTACAAAGGAGCACTTGATTTAGAGGATATCTCTGGCTCCCAATTATCTTTATCTATAAGGAAGCCAATACTACTTACCTGAGGAAGACTCTGGGGCCAGTTTCAGAGAAGTCTTCCTGGTTGCCTATTCCACTCATTTCTCCTCCACGTGCCAAACTAACCCAAATAATTAAGACAAGTATTTCGGAAGGAAGAGTAAGAAGAATACTTCTACAGGGAGTTATATAAGTGCAATTAGAAATGCTCTATTTTAGGAGGAATTGGGGCTGCAGATCCTATTTCCATATGCCAACTGCATGTGTTTATTAATGGAAAAGACTAATGAAAAGCCCTGTTACCATGGAACGGTTATCCCACACTCAGTTCCTGGGAACCAGACACGGGCTTTTTTAGTGGCCTTGTTCTCTGCAATCGTTTGTGGCCACTCTCAAAGAGTTTGTCCTCAGCTCTCCTCCCAGAATGACTGTTTCTGTAATGTGAGTCCTGACAAGATGACTCACTGGGGCCATGTTAACTTCTATCTTCATCTGTTTTTAACAGTAATTAGGCCAGAGCGATTTTGGGGGCAGCACATCAGTCAAATTTGCAATCACTCCCTGTGCTGGAAATCCTGGACATTATTATTAGCGTTTTGCAACCATGTTAGTCACATGAACTTGGAGGGGTGCTGTGTAAGGTAACCGGTCAGGCAATTAGGGATGTGTTGGTATCTTTTATTTCAGTCAGTTCAGATCAAAGACCTGCCAAAATCCATCCCTGAAATCCATGTCCTAACCCAAATGTGGCTGCTGCTATGTAGATGCATCCTTAAAGACAGAAAAACCAGCCCTTCAAAATAGTCTTTCTTTACTATTGCTAAGTTTTGCATAAGGTTTCTGATATTCATCTGGAGGAGGATGGGCAAGACTTGAAGGCATTTTAATTTTTTTGAAAGCAGGGAGGATATGTAAGCTATTAATTTTTTAATTATTATAACTGTGTGGGACAACTCCAGACTCCAAGTCCCCACTCTAACAGGCCACACCCTTATTTCTGGCAAAATCACATTTCTCGCTGCATTAATACCGCACAGAGCTGCACAGCTGAGTGAAGCTCTACCCCCATCACCACAATCCCTCTTTGTAATTCTCAAATGTGACTTTTTGCTGAATATTCATCACTGAATCTGCTTCATTCTACTTTTTAAATACATATCTTTTTTAATTCTACCAGATCCTCTCTCTCTGGAGCCCCACTTTCCTAAGTCCCTAGAGCCTACTGAACTCAAAACATTAAAAGTTGACAATTCAACTGACCAGTTAAATCCCCAGCACCATGGCCCAGAAGAGCTGTGAGAGAGGAAGGAATTCAGACCTGGAGCCAGGACCCTGAAGCTTCGCATTACAGAAGGAGCAAGTAAGTAAGAAATGGAAGAAGACATGGTCCACAGAAGAGGAAAGGTTGTTTACAGATTCTACAAAGGGCAGGAAGGGAGGTAGATGAGAGCTGAAGAAAGTAGAAGCAATGAATAAAATGCAAAGGACTAAATCAGGATTCCCTTACAACGTTGATTAGGAATTGGCTAATCCTGTGTCTCACAGGATTCAGTCCCTCGCTCAGTTGCTTTAGGAAATACTCCTCTGAATCACCTAAAATTTCATCTTTATTAGGGGTATATAGTATAAGTGTAGATGTGTGCAAGAATGGTAAACTCCTGTCATTCATCAGAATATTGGTTACTTCTGGGGAGTAAGGGGTACATAAAGCGTTTCGTACACAAAGCCATTCTGACTGGTGTAAGGTGATACCTCATTGTAGTTTTGATTTGCATTTTTCTAATGATTAGTGACGTTGAGCATCTTTTCATGTGTTTGTTGGCAGTCTGTATATCTTCTTTGGAGAAATGTCTATTTAGGTCTTCCTCCCATTTTTGGATTGAGTTGTTTGGGTTTTCTTGATATTGAGCTGCATGTGCTGCTTGTATATTCTGGAGATTAACCCTTTGTCAGTTGCTTCATTTACAAATATTTTCTCCCATTCTGAGGGTTGCCTTTTTGTCTTGTTTATGGTTAGTTTTTGTTTTAATTTTCATTACTCTAGGAGGTAGGTCAAAATAGATGTTGCTGTGATCTATGGCAAAGAGTGCTCTGCCTATGTTTTCCTCTGAGAGTTTTATAGTGCCTGGCCTTACATTTAGGTCTTTAATCCATTTTGAGTTTATTTTTTTGTGTGGTGTTAGGGAGTGTTCTAATTTCATACTTTTACATGTAGCTGTCCAGTTTTCCCAGCACCACTAATCGAAGGCTGTCTTTTCTCCATTGGATATTTTTACCTCCTTTCTCATAGATTAGGTGACCATAGGTGTCTGGGTTTACCTCTGAGCTTTCTATCCTGTTCCATTGATCTATATTTCTGTTTTTGTGCCAGTACCATATTGTCTTGATTACTGTAACTTTATAGTATAGTCTGAAGTCAGGCAGTCTGATTCCTCCAGCTCTGTTTTTCTTTCTCAAGATTGCTTTGGTTATTCAGGGTTTTTTGTGTTTCCATACAAATTGTAAACTTTTTGTTCTAGTTCTGTGAAAACTGCCATTGGTAATTTGATAGGGATTGCACTGAATCTGTAGATTGCTTTAGGTAGTATAGTCATTTTCACCATATTGATTCTTCCAATCCAAGAACATGGTGTATCTCTCCATCTGTTTGTGTCTTTGATTTCTTTCAAGAGTGTCTTATAGTTTTCTGTGTACAAGTCTTTCGTCTCCTTAGGTAGGTTTATTCCTAGGTATTTTACTCTTTTTGTTACAATGGTAAATAGGAGTGTTTCCTTAATTTCTCTTTCTGCACTTTCATTGTTAGTGTATAGGAATGCAAGATATTTCTGTGTATTAATTTTGTATCCTGCAACTTTACCAAATTCATTGATTAGCTCTAGGAGTTTTCTGGTGGCATCTTTAGGATTCTCTATGTATAGTGTTGTGTCATCTGCAAACAGTGACAGTTTTACTGCTTTTCCAATTTGGATTCCTTTTATTTCTTTTTCTTCTCTGATTGCCATGGCTAGGACTTCCAAAACTGTGTTGAGTAATAGTGACGAGAGTGGACACCCTTGTCTTGTTCCTGATCTTAGAGGAAATGCTTTCAGTTTTTCACCATTGAGAATAATGTTTGCTGTGGGTTTGTCATATATGGCCTTTATTATGTTGAAGTAGCTTCCCTCTATGCCCACTTTCTGGAGACTTTTTATCATAAACGGTGTTGCATTTTGTCGAAAGATTTTTCTGCATCTGTTGAGATGATCATATGGTTTTTATTCTTTAATTTATTAATATGGTGTATCACATTGATTGATTTGCATATATTGAAGAATCCTTGCATCCCTGGAATAAATCCCACTTGATCATGGTGTATGATCCTTTTAATGTGTTTTTGGATTCTGTTTGCTAATATTTTGTTGAGGATTTTTGCATCTATGTTCATCAGTGATATTTGCTTGTAATTGTCTTTTATTGTGATATCATTGTCTGGTTTTGGTATCAAGGTGATGGTAGCGTCATAGAATGAGTTTGGGATTATTCCAACCTCTGCTAATTTTTTGAAGAGTTTGAGAAAGATAGGTGTTAGCTCTTCTCTAAATGTTTGATAGAATTCACTGTGAAGCCATCTGGTCCTGGACTTCTGTTTGTTGGAAAATTTTTAAGCACAGTTTCAGTTTCATTATTTATGATTGGTCTATTCATATTTTCTATTTCTTCTTGGTTCAGTCTTGGAAGACCATGTATTTCTTAATCCAGTGACGGGTACATCAATATTTTTTTACTTTTCTTTATCTCTTTTTGAATGCTCAAAAGATTTTCTAGAAATTTCTAAATGAACAAATAAGTAGAAGAAACTCATTACCAAAGCCCAGTATTTGAAACCTCCATCAAAGAGCACCAGGGCTGGCTTCCTGTACATACGAGCACACAGGTACACAGGGCCACACTTAGGAGAGTCCCATGCTTCCTTAATATTCTGCTGTCATAGCCTTAAAATTCTTCATAAATTTTTAACAAGGGGCTGTCATTTTTATTTTCCACTGGGCCTGCAATTCATGTAGCCGGTCCTAGGCAACACTTACTGGGTCAACAGAAGAACCTTTCTGTTTTAAATTATACACATGGATACTCAGGCCCAGGAACCAGGGGAACACACTTGTCACCCTTCCTTTGGAAGTAGTAGATCTCCTCCTCCACTTAGACTACGTAGACACATCCTCCAGATACTACATCTTCTCTTTCCTCCATCTATTTTATCTTTTCTTATCTTCTCCTCAGAAACCAAAGACAGACAAGATACAGAGAAGGAAAACGATGGTCAGGGTTGGGCAGCAATTCTCAGGATTGGTGAGAGGAAATGGTTCCAGACCTGCCCTCACTCCCCTCTTTGCACCAAACAAGAGGGAAGCGGCTTCCACTTATCTTCTTTACTCCTCACCAGAAGTCACTCATGTTTTAAATTTTGGTTTGGATTTAATCCACCAAATAGGGACAAAAGATCTTTACCCTCCAATTATTGATGAAGCAAGCTTTCACTCAGAAAAAAGCATGTTTTTTTTTATATGGGTGTTGAATTTTGTCAAAAGCTTTTTCTGCATCTATTGAGATGATCATGTGTTTTTTTTCTTCACTTTGTTAATGTGATGTAACACACTGACTGATTTTCAGATATCAATCACTGAGCTCCTGTTGTGTACAGGCACTATATCAGGTCCTGGAGGACACACAGATAGAAAATTAGTGTCCCCAGCTTGCAAATGTTTACATTCTGTTGGAAAGACAAGAAAGCAAATGAACAATAACCATGCAGGCTGGTCACTGCTCTCCTGGAGGTAGATGCTAAGTGCCGTAGATGACAAGGAGGAGTACCAGCATCTGCGTGAGGGGAGGGAAGCATCATGGAAGGTGTCATGGAGGATTGGAATGGAGAAAGCATTCCAGGCAGCAGATACAGGATATGTACAGAGACATGTAAGAAGGTGTGGTGTATTTATGTGGAGGACTGAAGTTATCCATTCATTCTTTCTTTATAAATCATGTTCAAGGCACCATGCTTAAAAGTAATTCAAGGAGGATAATGGTAGAAGAAATTGGACAGGTAGGAAGAGGCCAGATCATGAAGAAAAAGTTTAATTTTATTTTGCTGGTAGTGGAATCATTGAGGAATTTGAGCAGGAAAGTAACAGAAGATTTGTTTGTTGGAAAGAAAACTCTGTCTTTGGAAGATAATGTCAGGGAAGATGAATAAAATGTCTTGTGACCAATAAGAATGGGCAATTGCAATCTCTCTGCTTCTGTATAATTTGGGCAGTGATGAGAAGTAGGAGAAATAGTTTAGGAGATAGAATTTACTGGCTCAGAGACTGGACAGGAGGTAAGGAAAAGGAAGAATTCAGTATAGCTCTCTGGTTTCTATCGTGAGCTATTGGTGGAAGGTATAGCATCATTCTCTAAGTGATGGAGTCCAAGAAGCGAGGTGGGTTTGGGGAGAAATATGAAGTGTTCAGATTTGGTATTTTTGAGTTAGAGAAGTCTGTGGGACTCCCAAGTGGATTTATTTTTGTCAGGCCAATGGGTATGTGAGTTGGAAGTCAAGAGAGAATTTTGAACTGGAGATAGAGAAACGGTGGGAGTAACTGTCAGAAATCCAGCCCTAAACTTCTGAACTCTGGCTATATATATATATATATATATATATATATATATGTGTGTGTGTGTGTGTGTGTGTGTGTGTGTGTGTGTGTGTGTGTGTATACACATACACAACCAGATCATAAAAACTTGGGTATCCATTTTCATTGTTGACTTGGGTAATTAAAGCATGGCTAGTTGAAGAAAATATGCAGACATTAATCATTACATAAAATATTACTGAAAAGATACTACTTTAGCAACCATATTTTCCACAGCTGTCCTTCACTTACTCTTTGTTCTGCCATACTGAACTGCTTCCCCTACTCTGGCAGAGTTGGCTTCTTATTGTAGCTTTTATCCAGTTTTCCATAGCCTGCTAGACTATGAAGTCCTTGTTGACAAATATTCTGCCACCATCTTACCCTAATACCTAGTATAGAAACTGACCCATAGCTTTCAAATGCAAACATATAGATAGATGATAGAGAGAGAGAAAGAGAGAGAGAGGCAAAGCTGGTTTAGAATTCACACTTTTTCTTAAATTTGGATTTATTAGTTAAAGGCAAAAAATGGTTTTAAGTAATGGAAAATGATTATGTATTCATACTTCTGGTCACTATCTCTTCTAAACTTTCTTTTTATTTACGTTCTGAAGAACTTATTTGACACCATGGACCATCTTAGATTTTTTTCTAATGTGCCACACATTCTAACCCAGGCCAGAACATACTAACAAGCTCAAAACAAAACAAAACAAAGATTATTCTTTTAGTTTGATTTTGGTTTGCTTCTGATTTTTGTCTTCATCAGACTATATGTGTTTGTGTGTGTGTGTGTGTGTGTATAGTTTATATAAGGGTGAATCAAATTTTTCACATTTTAACATCCTTTAAATGCATTGTACATTTAAAGGATCTTAGATTCAACTAAATATAGTAATACTCAAAGTGTATCATGAAAAATGACAGCCTTCTGCTCACCACCCCTACTTCCCCTATACAACAATATCTTTTTTTGCTTTTTTAATTTGTCTGTAGATAATTTCCTCTATACTTTGCATAAGATACTTACATGGCTATTTTTGTGTTTGTACACTTTAGGTTTTATCTATTGTTATTCCATAACAGAAGAAGAGATTTCAGCTGACTTAAACATCATGCCCTTCCCTTGCCAATACACTCTTCCTCTTCCAATAGAGTTGTGGGAGGCAAGATTCTAAGATGCTCCCCAAGATTTCCTTCCCCACGGTACATACCAACATAATTCCCAGGGCTGTGAAAAATGATGTTCTTTACTCTCATAATTAGATCGTGTTACACAGCACAGTTTACCTTAAGACAGAGAAAATTTCCACATGAATTTGACCTAATCAGATGAGCCCTTTAGAGGTACAGAGTTTTCTCTAGACAGGAGCAGAAGAGAAAAACAGATAGCTGCACTCCAGCTACCCTGGAAGAAAGCAAACACCCATGGTGTGAACTGCTGGGGGAAAGGGGCAGCTTCTAGGAGCTGAGAGCGGACCTCAGCCAACAGCTATCAGGAAAACAAGGGCTTCATTCCTACAGTGACTAGAAAATTAATTCTATCAACATTCTGAATAAGCCTGGCATTGGATTCTTCCCCAGAGCCTCCAAAAAGGAACACAGGCCAGCTGATACCCTGACTTGGGTCTTGTGAGACCTTGAAGAGGGAACCCGTTCACTCTCTGCCTGACTTGTTGACCTACAGAAGTGTGAGCTAATTAATGGGTGTTGTTTTCGACGACTAAATCTGAGGCTATTTGTTATACAGCAATAGGAAACTAAAATTGTAATTATATCACAGTTTCTCATTAAATCAATATTCAGTATTTATCTTATCATGAACACATAAACTTTATTCACAGGTGAGCCATTTAGTACACTATAATCATATTTATTTTCTTGAACAATTTTGCTTCTCTAGAGTCAATAATTACCTCCTTTTTATTCTTTGCCTTAGTGTTCTATGAATTTATCACTAAATATTTTTCAAATTCTCAATTTGTTCAGACAAACATACTAGGTCATCTATTAGTTTCCTGTCTTTTTTTTTTTTTTCTTTTTGCAAAGATCACCCTTCTGAAGTTTTCCAGCCTTTTGCTCAATCTGGGCTGATTGCATTATATCTCTCTGCAAAACTGATTTAATGTTGACTCTCCCTTCACCATTATCCCGGAACGCCCTCACTCCCACATTTCCCAGATTCTTTATTTGCTTTCTTGGGTTACTTTTTGCTTTAGAGGAACACCACTTCATAGCTTCCTGGAAAGAGAATTTTGGAGATAATTTTTTCCTTTTTTTTTTAATTGTGGTAAGAACACTTAACATGAGATCTATCTACCTTCTTAAAATTTTAAGTGTGCAATACAGTGTTGTTAACTATCGGCAAAATGTTGTGCAGAATATCTCTAGAACTTAATCATCTTGTATAACTGAAACTTTACACCCATTAAACAGCAACTCTACATTTCCCCTCCCTCCAGCCCCTGGCAATTACCTTTCTACTCTGCTTCTATGTGTTTGACTGTTTTAGATACCTCATGTAAGTGGAATCATGCAGTATCTGTCTTTCTGTGATGGCTTGTTTTGTTTAGCATAATGTTCTCAGAGTTCATCCATGTTGTTGTATATGGCAGGATTTCCTTTTTTTTTAAGGCTGAATAATATTCCATTGTACGTATATCCCCCAGGGAAATGCAAAACAAAACTACAATGAGCTATCACCTCACACCTGTTAGGGTGGTGTCTTAGTCAGTTTGGGCTCTTATAACAAAGTACAATAGACTGGGTGGCTTATAAACAACAGAAACTTATTTCCTACAGACCTGGAGACTGGGAAGTCCAAGATCAAGGTGCTGATAGATGTGATGTCTGGTGAGGGTCCACTTCCTGGTTTACAGATGGCCATCTTCTCATTGTATCCTCACATGGCAGAGAAGAGAGAGATACCGTGTCTGCTCCTCATTTTAAAAAGGGCATTACTGTAATCCCATTCATGAGAGCTGCAGCCTCGTGAGCTCATTACCTCACAAACATCCCGCCCCTACATATCATCATATTGGGGATTTAGACTTCAACATGTGAATTTTGGGAAAACACAAACATTCAGTGCATAGAATATGGCTATTATTTTTTTTAAAAAATACATTCCTACAACAGCATACAAGGGTTCCATTTTCTCTACATCTTCACCAATATTTGTTATGGTGTGTTTTCTTTTGTTTTTTGATAATGGACATCCTAACAGGTGGGAAGCAATATCTCATTGTGGTTTTGATTTGCATCAAATAGTGATGCAAATAATTAGTGATAATTAGTGATGTCAAGCATCTTTTCATACCCCTGTTGGCCATTTATCTTTCATGGAGAAATCTCTATTCAATGAGATAGGACCTCACACCTGTCAGGATGGCTATTATAAAAACTCTAGACAATAAGTTGGGTGAAAATGTGGAGAAAATGGAACTCTTGTATACTGTTGGTAGGAATGTATAATAGTACTGCCACTATGGAAAACAGAATGAGGGTTCCTCAAAAAATTAAAACTAGAACTACCTTATGAGCCAACAATCCCACTTATGGATTTTTATCCACAAGAATTGAAATCAGGATCTTGAATAGATATTTGCACTCCCGTGTTCATTGCAGCATTACTCACAATAGCCAAGATATGGAAACAACCTAAATGTCCATCAATGGATGGCAGATAAAGAAAATGTGGAGTTGCATTTTTTTTTAGACTTTTCATGTGTTTATTCTACATTAATGCTGGACTGATAGTTTGACTGAGCATAAAATTCTGTGTAGGTGTTATCTCACTATGCCTCGGCTTCCAGTTTGCTTTTGAGAAGCTTATTGACAAGATTGCCAGTCCTCTGAATAGGACCTGATTTTCTCCAGCTGATCCCCTTCCTCCGCCTTTTTATTCTCCTCTGTCAGAGTTTCTAAGACCTTCTGAGTTCCCAGTACTCTGAAATTTCACAATAATGTTCTTAGTATGTGTCTTTCTAATGTGCACTTAGAGGTCCCTTTCAATTTGGTAATTCACATCCTTTAGTTATATTATTTCTTAGATAATTTCCTCTCTTCTATTTTCTCTGATCTTTATTTTTGGAAGTCCTGTTGGTTCCTGGCCTGGTCATTTAATTTTCTTATCTTTTCTCTCATATTTTCCAACCATTTACTTTCGTTCTGTTTTGTAGATTTCTTCAACCCTTGTATTTAGCTACTTTATTTTGATTTTTAATTTGCAAGAGTTCTCCAGTTCTCTGAATGTTCCTTTTTAAATAGAATATCATTCTTTCTTCATAATATCTTTTTATATATTTCTGTGGGTATTAATTACTGGGGAAAGATGTATTTTTAACTGTGCTTCAGTTGCTTGCATTATCTTTCTTTCCTCTGAGTTCCATTTTCCTGTGTTGTTGTTTAATTGTGGTCTCTATTTTCAACTTAGAGGCTTTCTTCAAATGCCTGGTGATCCTTGATCATCCAGTCCTATGTAAAAGGTTAATGTTATTCAGAAGCACTTTTTAAAGCCAATCAGTTTTCCTAACTAGATGTATTTTTTATATTCCCATCAGCAATACATAGTAAATTTATTTTATTTTATTTTTTTTTTTTTTTTTTTGGCCATGCTGCACATCATGTGGGATCTTAGTTCCCCGACCAGGGATCGGACATGCACCCCCTGCAGTGGAAGCTTGGAGTCTTAACCACTGGACTCCAGAGAAGTCCCAGAAGCAATTTTTTTCTTTTTTTGAATGGAAGTCTTCTTCTCAACTGTGAGCTTCATTGTAAGTGAAGACCTGCTCATTTCCTTGGGGAACCTCTAACAGTATCTTTAGATTTTTTCCTCCTTAGCAAGTTTCTTCAAGGACAAAGCATCCAGGAAGGTATAACCATGACTATCCACATTCCAAGAGGAAAGGAAGCTGGGGATATCAGTGGTTGGCATGTAAGCCTTTACTTAAGCTTCCTGTTTTCTGGTCATACTCCTCTTCTCTGCTCCGCCTGGTATTTTGAATCCAGGGCCTCTCTCTTGTGCCTCTCCTGGCAGTGGGCTCTCACTGGTCTAGAGGTTAGGGGAGAGGCAGGAACCTGGCTGCCCAGGTTGATGAAGAAGGTCTGGCCCTTCAATTTGGGATTCTTTCTAAGATTCTTCAGCTAATTTTTTAATGGTCCTTCCTGCCTATACGCATTTAACTTTCAACTTTCTCTAAAGTACAGAGTCATTTACCACTGGTCTGTTTACTTTCCAACTTCCAAATTTTGTTATTTTCTTTTCTCTTGTATGTTTATGCCATTTTTATTTCCCTCTTATCACCTTAGTGGGATTGTGGCAGGGGGAGTCATATTTAACCAGAAGCTCCTAGATATTTATTGGCTAGAAATTTCCCTCTATTTTTTTTTACATCAGCCTCCTAAATATGAAGAATTATAAAGCATAAAAGAGCATTATTTTTTATTGTTCTTTTTTTGAATTTTATTTTATTTTTTTATAAGCAGGTTCTTATTAGTTATCTATTTTATACATATTAGTGTATATATGTCAATCCCAATCTCCCAATTCATCCCGCCACTTTCCCCCCTTGGTGTCCATATGTTTGTTCTCTACATCTGTGTTTCTATTTCTGCCTTGCAAACCAGTTCATCTGTACCATTTTTCTAGATTCCACATATAAGTGTTAATATACGTTACTTGTTTTTCTCTTTCTGACTTACTTCACTCTGTATGACAGTCTCTAGGTCCATCCACGTCTCTACAAATGACCCAATTTCATTCCTTTTTAAAAGCATAAAAGAACATTATAATTGCTTTTGTTTTTACTTTTGTTTAGCATCTACAGTGGAAACTTAGATTTTCTCTGTTTACCTGTATAAAATTTTCAGGGATTCTGGAATTTTCATAACCAATGTGGAGAGAAAGTTGGGAGAACCCTTTACTCCTCAAACTAGCATCATTCTAACAGCTGTTCTGCCACGCACTTTCACCATTTGGTATGTCCACAATATATTAATGCCAATCCTCCAATTCACCAGGGTTACCCTCTTTGAAACGCCAGAGGCAGAGTAGACAAAGGTCTGCAGGGAATAATTTTGGATGCAGCAGATATGATGGACTTGCCTGGCTCCATGCCCACCCAACCCTCCTCCTTCTTCACCTGTGGCTATCTGGCCTCTTCCTGAAGGCTGCTCTCTGACCAAGAGTGGTTTAAGAAATTCCAGCTCAGCATCAAGCCAGTCTTCCTATAACTCACCTGTCCCCAGATGCAAGAAAAGGAATTCTCCACAGGTCCTTTCTTACATGCAATGCTGATAAGTCTCCACTTGGTAACCCACCTCACATCCTAGTCTATGGAAAACTAGATCAAGGCTGCACTTCCTCAGAAGCCAACATGTGGCTTCTCCCCAGTGCCTGTCCACACACAGAGTGGTCAACTTTTCAGATCCTACTTCCTCCTGGGCAGCCTGTCCTCAGCAGTTAAATTGTCCCTGTGTTAGACACCAGCTACTCCCAAACTTCCCTAATCAGCTTGCTAATACCTGAACTTTTCTCTTCAGAAATATATTCCTTGACACCAGCCATTTAAACTTGTGTCTGAACAAACTCATCCGATCTTTTCCTGAGAACAACATCCAATAGAGAAAAGGAGAGACAGTTCAGGGACTTAGGAATTGAAAGAAGGGAAAACAAACCCGAAAAGACTTCCCCTTTCTCCACTTTACAGTTCTGCTTAAGGCCAGCCCTGCCTACCCCGGCCCCTTCACACACTGCCCTCCCTTGAGGATCAACCCATAACTAAGCTTTGCTGATTGCTGTGGTTGTCCTTCCATATTTTATCATCTCTTAGCTAGTAGTTTATTCCTGTTTCTCAATTTAGAGTTTAATACCCTTGAAGGCAGGGGTGTCCAGTTTTCCCACTTTCTTTTGTTCCTATCCCAGGATATTACCAGTATTTGTCAATCTGATTCTCCAACCCATGGTTCAGAGGTCATTCTGTCAAAAATTCTACAAAGAAAGACTTTTTAAATTTTTATTGGAGTAATGTTGTGTTAGTTTCAGGTGTACAGCGAAGTGAGTCAGTTATACATATAAATATATCTACTCTTTTTTAGACTCTTTTCCCATATAGGCCATTACAGAGTATCAAGTAGAGTTCCCTGTGCTATACAGTAGGTCCTTATTAGTTATCTACATATAGTAGTGTGTATATGTCAATCCCAATTTTCCAATTTATCCCTCCTCCCCCTTACCCCCTGGTAACCATGTTTGTTTTCTACATCTGTAACTCTATTTCTGCTTTATAAATAAATTAAACCATAATTCAAAAAGATACATGCACCCCAATGTCCATTGCAGCACTATTTACAACAGCCGGTAAGTGGAAGCAAGGAAAGACTTTTAAAGGTAAGCTCCTTTCCTGTCCTCTGGCTCTGGAGGGGCAGTGAGGCATGTCTCTCTTCCATTATGTCAGGGAAAGCACAATTGCTTCCTTCACATTAACAACTCTTAGCCTCGGTTTCTTTACTTTTTAAATGGGTAAAATAATGCCTAATTCCCATGGAGTGCTGGGAAGTAAAAGAGAAAATGTGATCAGAATGCCCAGCACGTGTCTGGTGCAAGTCTGAGGCACGTCAGGTGTTAGTTTACTGACTCAGTGGCCCGCAGTCAGAGAGTAAGAAGGGGGCTGCTGGGAAGGCCAGTGGAGGCGCGCCCACAAAGTTGAAGGGAGCATCTGGGGAGGCACCCAGCGCAGTGGAGGCTGAGGGCTATTTATGCCTGACAAGATCCACCCGTGCATTTCCATCCACCAAAATTCTGAAGGCAGTAAAAGCGTTAAGGGACCATCCGCCTGGAGCCTCTGGGCACTCCCCGACCTAAACAAGGCTGGGCCCTTGCAGGACCGCCGTGCTCAGCCGTATTTCAGCAGGCCTCCCGACCTCTGAGTAAATAAATGTGTGCAACAGATACAATAAACATTTTCTCAGGCCTGAAATCAGATCTGCAGATTCCTCAGCCCCGTCTATGCTGGGCAGACTGTAATTACAGGATATGTTAAATTTTCTTTATAGCTGGTCCTGATGATTGTGAAGTGACCACGCCAGCCCGAACAGCATCCCGCTCTGGTCTGCTACCACGGGTAATGAAAACCAGATGTTTGTCTGAAGTTAATCACCACTGTGGCTCTCGCCCCAAGTCAAGTAGGGGTCCCCGTTTGCTTGGAGAAACCATGTAAAGTGGTGATAAGCTGGGGTGACCTGTAACCTGCCGTGAGGGCTGCCACTCCAGAGTGAGATAAGCCATTTGACACCCCCAGATGTGACTTCGGAGAGAAACGAGCAACTGACAAAAACCAAGACTTAACCCAGCACACCAAGTGTCTTTGGGTGTCGGAGCCCTCCCCTGAGGTACTTCTAGAGATATGGCAATTTGGATAGTAATAGACATCTTTGCTGACCATCTACAGATATTATTCAGCTTGTAGACAGCAATCTCTTGGAATTCCCAAGCAAAAGTCTCCTCCATTTAGAGGCAGTTTTCCTCTCTTTGCACAAAGATATTCACACCATATATAATTACTCCTGTTGGCATCTACCATTGTAAATCTCAGAGTCAGAACTGATAAATATTTATACTGTAGCTTCAAAATTTATAGTTATTAAAAGGAAACATCAACACAAAGATTCTGATTGAAGGTGTGAGATGGGACCCTGGAATCTGCACTTTTGATGAGATCCTTGTGTAATTCTGATACAGAGGCACACTTTTGGGCCAGTGTTTTCAAGAACCATTTTTTCACTCCTGAGCCACAGCAGTTTGCAGGTACAGAGGGAAGACGTGTATTTCTCTCCACCAGTCTTAGAACCATAAAGACTCCAAGAGGAGCCAGCTCTCTGCCTGGTCCACAGCCTGTAAACATGAGCATGGCCTCCGTATGCTTCCCTAAAAAGGGGGGTCAGATCTATTTCCATGCAATAGTTTTAGGGGAGCAGGGATTTTTATGAGAGAGGAGCCGAGAGTTCTGACAAACTACATGTAATTTTAAAAAGTCATATGTTTTCAAATGCTCAACTCAGAAACTTCTATTCAAAATATGTTAATTCTTGAGAACTCACTTGTTTAATTTCCACCTCAAATTTACAATGCTTATACTCAGTTACTCTCAGTTACTAAAGACATTTGATTTGCTTGATGTGGTATTTACTTTTCCATTTGAAGGACACCTGTTTTTTTATAGCTGTCCTGATCTGACTGTGTAAAACATCAGACATGGGTGGGAAAGATAATCAAGCAAAAATATGATCCTTATTCTTAGAACCAGACAGCTCAGGAAATTTTCAATTGAGTATTATACTCTAAGTACTGTTCTAAGATGAAATATTATCTTTAATATAATTAACTTCTGCTATAATAATGATTTAGGGAGGAACAAGTGTCATGTCCCTAAAAGGCCAACCTAGTCTCTTTCTGAGTTTAAAAATATTATTTGTTTTTCTGAATATAATAATAACACATAATTGTAAGAACTTCAAATAATACAACAACAACTTAAGTAGAAAGTGAAACTTGATCACAAATAGATTGGGAGTTAGATTCGGAGTAAGAATCAGGCATGTCTATTACACATATTACTTCGTAAAGAAAACAAAGATTTTTTAATTTTAATCAGGACATTTTGATGCCACCATCAAAATGTCTCCCTCAAAAAGTTCCTCTTCATAAAATCAAAATTCACCCTCTAATATTCCAAGTATCCCACACCTAGACTCCCTATCTCCCTTTTCTGCTTCATTTTTCTCCGTTACCCTTAACACTATGTTATATACTAGATATTTTACTTATTTATTGTTTGCCTATTCACGGCTGTGTCTCTAGCACCTAGAACAAACCTAATACATAATAGCTGATCAATAAACATCTGTTGACTGTTGACTGAGCAATCCAACTCAGGAGCTGTTTCCACTCTGAAGGCTTTGCTCACTTTCATTATTCTTGATCTTGGTTGAGCAGAGAGTAATTTCCTTTCTTTGTGCTTCTGTCTCTGTGTTATGTCCAGATTCTGTCAGTTACACTTTTCATGCAGTGGCCATATGCTGATCCTGCTAAGATCATGAGCTCTTCAAGAGCAGGAACAAGGCCATTTGTATATTTATTCCCAATACCCATCTTCATACCTGTCTCCTGATCCTGGTAGTGTCATTGGAAAGAGATTGAAGAAAACAGACCACGAATAATAAGACTACTGTTGGAAAAGTACCAGAGCAGAGAAAGAGGCAAAAAATATATATATATAAAAATATATACTATATAAATATATATAAATATATATAATATATTATATAAAAATATATATAATATACTATATATAAATATATATAATTTATTATGGCATGGGATAGGAATCTCGATCTCAGACATAAAACTAAGTAGGACACTATTTTAGCTTGATATGGAAGGTGACTTGTGATTAATGTGTGATAGCTCCTGCTGGGGCAAATTCCTGGGATGCTAGGGTTTCCCTGGGTTTCAAAGATCAAGCTGCTCCCTTTACTTCTCTCCAAAGAGAGAGAAAGTGGCCAATGGCATTTCTCACCAAATGACCACCAGGCAACAGAAAATATGATGCAACTAGTTGGGTATTTAAAGTTTCATTACACCTAAAAGCTAAGGAGTGTCAAGGACCCACTGAGTTCACCCACTAAATTCCCTACCCAAAGCCCCCTACACCATAAGAATGACTGCTAACTGTATGTGGGTTCACCCTCCTCCATTCCTTTTCAAAGAATGAGTTAAAATATAACTGAGTAAAGTACGTGGAACTCCCCCTTGGTGCCTTGCACTTTGGTGAATGATAATTTCCGATACAAGTGTCCACTTAACTCAAAAGTATCTATGGTGTATGCTGTTCTCTCGAGACCTGCTTAGTGGAGGCTTTTCTTTTTGCCCAGGAAAAAGGTGTAAGTTTATTATTCATGGGTGAATTTGCATCCTAACTTACTTCCAACTACCTATTAACAAAATAAGTCAAGCTAGGTTCAAGTACTGTCTTAAGGACTTAAAAAGGGATTTCTTAGAGTGGTTTTGGGTTCACAGAAAAACTGAGAGTAGGGTACAGAGATTTCCCCCATAGCCTCTGCCCACATACATGCATAGCCTCCTCCATTTTTACTCCCCCTACTTTACTCACCAGAGTCAAGTACTTCTTGATAATACCATAGGGGCTTCCCTGGTGGCGCAGTGGTTGAGAGTCCGCCTGCCGATGCAGGGGACACGGGTTCGTGCCCCGGTCCAGGAAGATCCCACATGCCGCGGAGCGGCTGGGCCCGTGAGCCATGGCCACTGAGCCTGCGCGTCCAGAGCCTGTGCTCCGCAACGGGAGAGGCCACAACAGTGAGAGGTCCGTGTAGAATACCTACCACAAATCTCATTTATTGTGTATGATAACCAAGGTAAGTATCATGTGTAGACTGGCTCCAGGACCTTTAGTAACCTCTCCAAGATCATGTAGCTGCAAAGTGCCTGAGATGCCATTCAAAACCAAAGTCAACTGACTCAAAGTGTGTTTGGCTTCTAAACATCACTGTAAAGACAGTTTCCTACATCTTCGTACACTATTCCTGTGTAATCTGGTACAGTTCATTGAAAGTAAGACATTTAGACATCCCTTTCAAGAGAAGAGATGCAGGACACTCCATTTATGGGGTGGTGTTTTGCATGGCCATGACAAGTAAAGTGCTCTCTTTGCCATAGCTGGGAAGGATTTCAGCGTAATAACTGTTCAACTTTTCCAGGCCTGTAGAGATAATCCTAGTCCTGCCCATGACTTCACTGTTGAATTTGAAATGATCTGAATTCCCAGAACATTAAGAACACCTGCATTCCAATGAAATGCAAACATTAATCAAAACCAAAAGTAAAAGATTCTCGGGTTGTGTGTCATCTGCATCTCCACACTCTGCTCCTCTCCCTCGGGAGGGATGATTGAGAGTTGATTACAAGATTGTTTTGATGATGCTGCTAAAAACTGTTTGAAAAACATCATCCCCTCTCTTCACAAGATGGATTATATTGGGCAATATGAAGTCATGATTACATTGCACTAATTTTAGCTAAGTCAGACATCTTCATGAAAGCATTGCTCATGCCTGTCACCACTGCTGACTGAGTCAAAGTTCACCCGACTTTGGACAAAAGAAGAAACAGTCAACAACCTCCTGTCTCTGTGAACGAGCTGCTGCTCCATCAAGAGTAAAACCAAGCCTGAGGTAGACAGGCTTGTTCAATTCTAGACCCCACAAGTTCTGCTGCCTCTCCTGGCGTGTCCCCACACCATCCCACTATCTGCTGACTTTTCAGTAACACAGGTAAGGTGGAGAAAAGTACAGCCATTTTATGGTCTCCAACCTCACCAACCTCTTCAACAAGGCACCTGGCTTTAAGGACCTGTGATGCTAATACTTGCCTCCCTTGTGGTCCTGATCTCTGCCAAATTGGAGTGGGTCTTATTCTTACTCTATGCTCTGCTCTGAATTACCATGTAATCCTGAAAAATGTGTTGTAGTGTTCCAGTGCAGCAATACCCTTGGAGTTCTATTAGAGCCTCAGTGCTAGCTGGCTTGCTAGTTGGGGTTGATTGATTTGGTTGGTTGGTTGTTTCTTTCCATTTGCTATTTACTGAAGCCTCTGAGAAGTTTCTAATAGGATTCTGACCTACTCTATTTCTTACTCTTCTGATTCTTACCTTAATTGATTTACTGTAAGGTAAATCGATTTGCGTTTTATTATGGCTTACAAATTACAGTGTTTTGCATTTTATTGCATTTTATTATAGCTTCGGTATCTGGCCTTCAAGTAATTTATGAACAACAATTAAGGCTACCAACACGATGAGGTACTGAACTATTCTACAGGTAGTTCCCCAGCCCTGGAGGTATCTGATTCAATGGAAAAATGGGAGCCCAGACTTTCATTTTTTCCTCCCCACTGATGAGAACCACATTTTCATTCCTTCTAATTTTTCAGATCTCCTGAAAGCTAAAAGAACACTAGTGACTGGTGTGCAGACAGAATATGTGTTAGTTGATAGACCCTGGGATTAAGACTAGATTCAAATCTAGCTTTGCCATTTACTGTAAGACCTTGGTCAATGTCCCTTAACTTATTTGAGCCTCAGTTTCCTCATCTCTAAAATGGGAATGATTATAATAACTACTTCTCAGGGTTTATGTGAAGCTCAGGTAAGTGAATTGCCATGACACTTCTCTGCACAGTGCTAAATCAGTGCTGCTTGTGGGAGCGAGGGGAGCCTTTAAAAGCTTGATTCCAACACCACCTGTCAAGGTTGTCAAGGAGTTGGCATTATAAGTATTATTTTAGAGACATTAATTAAGACCAGAATGGCTCATAAAATAAGAACATAAAATTCCTTACGTTCTTTCAGCCCATCTGTAGCAGCACTTGCTAAGAAGTGAACCTAGAGCCAGTCCTTTAGGCCACAAGGATCGCATATATGTACAACATCTATCACATGCCCAGGTCTAAGTTGGATTTTCTATGGGAGACACTGGAGGAAGAAAAATCTCCAGATATCAGGAGTTTAATATCTTGTTAAACTCAATCCATTACTTAATCAACTGGCCCTTTCCTGGAACATCCTACATGCCTAGCTCTGACAAGGACAAGGTGCAACAGGAGAGACATTCCTTCTGTGCAGGGATTTGACATCAGAATCATTCAATGACTGCCCTACCTTTAAAAATGGGGGAGAGGTGTTACTGTAAGGCTAATGATAAGAGGAGGTGGGAATCTCACTGGAACTGAGGAAATAGGCCTCACCAGAAATAGACTGGAAGGTTAGTCATCACCTCAGGATCTCTCAGGACAGGATTATCATACGTTCCTGAGCACTGGAGCTTGGTGGCTTTGTTAGTTAGTGAGGTTCTATCAGTGGGACTAGCTACTCTCTCAGCCTCTGACTCTCATTGTGTGATCACCTGACTGGCCCTGCCTGTCCCAATAAACACATAAGGGGGAGAATCTGAATGGTCTTTGTAATTGCCAAGACCCACTTTTGGGTAGAGTTCTTCCAGCCAGGCTACCTCTAAGGCCTCTGACCACCTAGGTCAATGCCCACTCATGTTTCAATCCACCAAAACCAGAGGGTCACATGGCCTGGAATTCCCCTGTTTGGAAAACTCCAGATCTGCTTTCCTTGACAAGGACAGTGGATGAGTTTCTTTGCTCCAGAAGAGGCTGCCAGCCTGGAAAATACCATAATAGTCCTCTTTAGAAAATGACTTATCTCCCTCTAGCTCTATCTCCATCTCCTACACTTGGAAAACAGCAAGAGTCAGAAAAATAGTACAGAGGACTGGAATAACTGGGGAACAGTTTATAAGAGAGGTACAGAAGAAACAGTACCTTGAAGGATGGGGCAATACTGGAGAGACTAAGAAGATGGAGACGTTCTAGGCAGACGCAATGGGTTGAGAATTAACAGGAACCCAAAATGCGCTCCTAGGCTAACATATAACTCCCTTAGGTATAATAGCTGGAATTCACTGCCTCTTCTTTCAAGCTGGAAATAAAATAGCAAAGGGAAAACAGACAACTTTTTATTCTGTGATGAGGTTACACTCTCTCTATTGCTAGATACTGATACATCTATGTTAATATAGTTGAGGGTGTTTTCTCGACTCTTCCACACTCAAAACTATGCTTTTGAATTCTAGTGGTGCCTTTTCTCCCTTCCCAGGGCTTGGCCTGCTGGTACAATTCCTAAGAATAGTAATAGTGAATAACAATAGGTAACATTTAGAGACACCCTTGGTGCCGGTACTACATTTAGTTCTTTATGTGTATCATCTCATGTCATCTTCATTATAAAATGTGTATTATAAAAGAGGACTCTAATCAGCTCGGTGGTTTGTGACCACCTAGAGGGGTGGGATAGGGAGGGTGGGAGGGAGGGAGACACAAGAGGGAAGAGATATGGGAACATATGTATATGTATAACTGATTCACTTTGTTATAAAGCAGAAACTAACACACCATTGTAAAGCAATTATACTCCAATAAAGATGTTAAAAAGAAAAGGACTCTACAAAGTAGAGTAATAATAATTAACAGGAGGAGAAAGACTTCCCCCAAGAAGTAATATTTAAACCGGATTTTCAAATAGAGTGTGGGAGTTCTCCCAGTAATCAAGTCTGGGAAAGACATTCCAGGTGGTGGGATTGGCATCAAAGAGATAGGTAGGAACAATGAAGAAATGTTCCAGAAAAAGCAAGTGGTTCACCAAGGTTAGTTGATACGGTCCTTGTGGGAAGAGGCAGAGCTGGGAATGGACAAGGAAGAAGAAGCCAAATTGTGGGGAGCTTTGTATGTAAGGATTTTACCAAAATGCAACAGAAATCCACTGAAGGGCTTTAACAAAATTGCATCTTTGAAAGATGATTTGGGGGGGGGCGGTGTACAGCATGGAATGATGGTGCAGGAGGATGGAGCCAGGAGCAGCCAGCTAGGAGGCAATCACTATTATTTCCCAACCGAGAGATGGGTAAAGAACAGAACTGAGCCAGTGATGGAAGAGCCAGAAGGCCAGACTCAGTCGAGATACAGTCCCTGCGCTCCAGGGCTAAGACCCAAAGAGGAAAGGAAAAGCTAGCAAACAAATGCCAATGGCACCCATCTGTAGATGGGTGACGCCCAGTGGACAGTAGGTGTAGGGGGTGCTGGGAAAGTTCAGAATAGGGGGGCTTTCAGCTGGGGGCACCAGCAAAGCTCCAGAAAGGATGATAGTTGAGCTTCATACCAACAAATGAATAGGATTTTAAGGGGCAGAAATCTTGTGAAGAGGATGGAACAGCAAAAGAAAAGGTTTTCAAAGCAGAAAGCATAGGGCTGCCTGGGGAGATGGCAGAGTAGAGAACAGACAAAAACACGCTCAGAGGTCAGCCTCGCCACACTGCCCCAGCCATCAGAATCCTTGTCAAAAACTTTCCCACTCTCCTGCTGGACCCTCAATGATAACCCCTTCCTGGCAGGGGTAGAAGAAATTATACATTGTCCTTATCACAGAACACCCCAGGTAATGGTCTGGACATGATCACAGGCCTGGAATAGCATTCACTCAACAGTGCCCAGAGCGTGGCAGTGGGAGGGATTCTACATGAAGAGGAGCTTCTATTATAGATCTGTTGGGCTTTTGAAGCCTGTTCTGTCTACACTATACTCCTAGTTTCTTTGGGGCAAATGGCCCTGCCATATGGTTCAGTGCTTTGTTGTCCTAAGTGTTCTTCTCAGATTGTTTCAAGCATAAGTCTTCATCCTCACCAAAAAGCAAGCAGCAAGTCAGGGACCGTGACAGCTGCTGAGACTCAAGCCTTCAGCTCAGAGGCAGCTCAGGGCTCCCTGCCGGCTGGCTCCCCAGGCTCCCCTACCTGGAGCATGAGGGCTGTAAACTGAGGCCTAATATCCCCTCCTTCCTCCATCCTCTCTTTATTCACAGGCAGCCCCAAAAGCTGTTTAGCCATCAAAGAAGCATTTATCCTTTAATACTCAGAAGTATGTGATCTAAAAAAAAAAAAAAAAAAAAAAAAAAAAACAGAAGAAAACATCCTGCAGACATCAGAGAGAGGGAAATGTGGAGAACAGATGCTGCCACTTGTTTTTGTCCCATTTTATCTTTTAAAAATACATACAACATGAATAACTAGGGAGAAAGAGTTCGAGCCTCTGGTAAACTCAAAGAGGGGATATTTTATAATTGAGGTGGAACTTCTTACATTTTAAGATGTTTTGCTATTCTACACATTTTGTGAAATCAGAAAATTCTAGAGCAGGAATAGAACTGGAGAAGTAATGTATTCCTGTTCCTGGTCTTTAAGTGGGTAAATGGGCATCCAGGGTAGAAAAAGCCCTTTTCCTTTTCGGCTCAGTTTACAAATTCCCCCACCATGCCATGCTAACCTGGTTGGACCATCCAGAGAGTCGAGAGTTTTTCTTAGGTACAAATATTCATGCACTCATTTTATTCACTTAAAAATTATCTACTGAGCTCCTACTAGAGGCTGGATGCTCTGATAGATAGCAGAGATGCAAAAACATGATTCCTGAGTTTCACTTACATAATTCGTGTTATAAGAGAGTGTGACATTCTATGACAGCGGTGTCTGGAGGACTTCTGTTGGGCGTGGAGGGGGAGTTGGTGGTGAGAGAAGCTAAAAGAGTAATGGTAACTATCCAAGTTTGTTTGTTTTAATTGAAGTATAGTTGCTTTACAATGTTTCAAGTGTACAGCAAGGTAATTCAGTTATATAATATTATTTTTCATATTCTCTTCCATTATAAGTTATTACAAGGTATTATATAGAGTTCCCTGTGCTATACAGTAGGCCCTTGTTGTTTATCTCTTTTATATATAGTAGTGTATATCTGTTAATCTCAAATTCCTAATTTATCCCCACCCCTGACGTTTGGGTTTTCTTAATGAAAGTATATTGACACCTTAGTCTCATTTGAAAACCTTTCCATTTCATTTATTTGCTTTACTCATTTATTGAATAAATCATCAGTTGAATTTTTGTTTGTTTGTTTTATCGTTACCTAAATGAAAATGTATTTATTTCAGCGTTTTCACCTTTCAGAATATTTTTCTCAGCGTTTGGGTGAGTATGACAATGTACTAGCAGCACTTGAAGACCTAAATGTTTCCATCCTGAAGATAATGGGCAAAACAAGAAAAGTAAGGAAATGTTGATTATTTTCTATAACGTTTCTTTGAAAAATATTTCTCTTGATAATCATACCTATTTTTTTAACATCTTTATTGGAGTATAATTGCTTTACAAGGGTGTGTTAGTTTCTGCTTTATAACAAAGTGAATCAGTTACACATATACATATGTTCCCATATCTCTTCCCTCTTGCGTCTCCCTCCCTCCCACCCTCCCTATCCCACCCCTCTAGGTGGTCACAAAGCACCCAGCTGATCTCCCTGTGCTAGGCGGCTGCTTCCCACTAGCTATCTATTTTACGTTTGGTAGTGTCATACCTATTTTCTAATGCACCATAGAAATATAGATCCATTTTTATCACTGATCATTTATGTTTTCTTGATATAAATGGGTTCTTTTATTCAATCACAGTATAATTGCACAGTGCTTACCAGATACTGTGCTTCATGCTGAGGACACAAAGATACAATGAGCTGTTCGAACACCTCTTATTCTGGTGGGGAGACAAGTGTGTAAACAAGCAATTACAGTAGAGCATGACAGAGAGAAGCACAAGATAGAACACCTAATTCACGCTGGAGGAGATGACACCTGAGCAGTTCGAATTAAAGAAATTATAGCCAAGCAAAGGTGAACCAGACACAAGGTACATTGTGTGCAAAGGCCCTGTGTCAGGAGGGACACAAGGCATTCTAGGGACTAAAGATGGCCAATAAAGGTAAAATACAAAAACCCAAGAATGGCACAAAAGAGGCATCCAGCGGATGTCTGAAGGGCATGGTGAGAGGAGTTAAACCAGACTGAGGATGAAATTTGTCATACATCATGTTAGCTTAAGCAATAGAAATATATAATCATAACAATATTTGTGCATCATTCTTTAGTTTTAAAAGGATGTTCACAACAATCTCCTCATTCATTTTCATAGCAACCAAGTGAGGCAGGTCTTTTTATTACTCCTGATTTATACATAAGGAGATGGAGAGCTGAGTTTTCAAAAAAATAGTAGGTGACTCACAGACAAAGAAAACAAACATATGGTTACCAAAGGGGAAAGTGGGGAAGATAAATTAGGAGTTTGGGATGAACATATACACACTACTATATGTAAAATAGATAAACAACAAGGACCTACTGTACAGCACTATATTCAATATCTTGTAATAACCTATAATGGAAAAGAATCTGAAAAGGAATATATATATGTACATGTATACATATAACTGAATCACTTTGCTGTATACCTGAAACTAACAAAACATTTCAAGTTAACTATACTTCAGTTAAAAAATGGTTAAAAAAATAGTAAGTGACTGAATTGGGAGTCACATTCAGGTCTTGGGACTTTGCTCTCTGCTCTCCCTGACACTGCCTTTCTACTATCATTTCAGAAAAGAAACTAATATTCTGGAGCCGGGCACTGTGGTATGTTTGGTGTGACAGGGAGGAAGACGGTAGTACAAAGATGAATAAACCTTCAGGAAGTTTACAGGCTGAGAGAGGAAGAACCACATAACCACAAAATCACATAAACACACACAAAGAGGAAGGTTTTGTTGTTGTCGTTATTGTTGTTGTTGTTGTTTTGCAAAACTAAGTGCACCAAGTAAGTGAAACAGACAATGATTGGTACAGGGGTCCAGGGAGGGAGACATCACCGCATCGTGGGTGTCCCAAGAAGGATGGGCTTAGTCTGAGCTTTTCAGATAGAAAACAAGACCTTGCTGTTTGGGAGTGGAGGTCAAGTAAGAAAAAGGAAAAACATTAATTTTGTATGATAGTAGTCAGAAGCATGAGTGGTAGAGTCAGTCAGAGGTGGCTTTGAGTCCCTGTCCGGCCCCGTTTCAGTGACTTCAGGTCGTTCACCTCCAGACTAACTAAACATTGAATGAGATCACACACATAAAACATTTATCACAGTACGTGGAATACATCAGTGATCAGCAAATGGTGGAGATGGTGGTGGTGGTGGTGACATCACTCCTAACATCATCACCATTGACCCCTGCCCTCTCAGACACCCTGGAGGGGGGTCCTCAGAGCCCCCAACATGCTCCCGGCCACCCACCCAGGGGCTACTCCACAAGCATCTTAAGAAGATATGGTTCTCCCTACTCCTCCTTTCCCTTCTTCAGTCTCAGTACCCGCCTCTCACAAAACAATCATTTCCACAAAACTGCCTTTGCTTCAGGATCTCCCTGCTTTCTGGAAGTTTCTGTGGAATTTACAACCCCGGAAAGGACAAGCCCAAGGACCTGGACAGTGCCCACTACAGTCCCCAACAACCCCTCAGCAGGTAAGAGTCGGCGGGGGGCCCTAGGGTGTGTCCACTGTCCCCTGGAGCTTCTCTCTTGGTCTCTGATTCTTTACTGCATGACTCTGCACTGCGTTATTAGCAGTCACAGCTGTGAGGGACCCAGCTGCCAGGAAACAGACACAGAAAGAAACAATGTGGGGCCAAGAATGCTTAGGCTGCAGCTGAAATCGTGAAGGAGGCAGTACTTCTATCTGGAGCCCCAGGGCCTTGCCAGCATGCCTCCATATACTACCTTCTCCCCATCCCATGCTCCCTCAGCCTCCCCCTCCCCTCCGTCGAGTTCTCAGTGAACCCCCCTCTGAAAGAGAGGCCAGAAGGTATGCCCAGAAGGGCTTTGGCTGGGAGTGAGGACCCTGGGGTCTGCGTTGGATTCTGCCAGTGATGAGCTGTGGGAACTTCGGCAAAGTGTTGAATTTTTCTGAGCCTTCATTTGAAAATGACTAGAATAGTGGGCCCTCCAGCTCTAACCATGGTGATTCTGTTACTGACCTCATTTCTCAGCCCATATTTATATAGATACAAACACACACACACACACACACACACACACACACACACACACACAATCACTTATCACTGAATCACATTATTTTCAACCCTCATAATAGTTATCCAACAGTCAGTTTGATGTTAAGAGCAAAAGAATTCTTGCATTAATACTATGGGCAAAGGTTACTTTCTGTAAGATATGAAATCTGACTCAAAATAATAAGAAAAAAATGCAAGCTGTAAAAATAAAAATGTGTAGAGAGTATGAAAGGATAATTTACGAAAAGAAGGTATAAATAGAAAACAAAATTTGGAAATATATTTTCTGTTATGGGTAATACTGTAAATGCCAATTAAAGTAGCATTGATATACTAAGACATAGTGTGAATTCTTATTAATCAAAACAGAAATTTCTGCATCAGGAACAGAAAAAATAGATCAGTGAGACAGAACAGAGAACTCAGCAAAAGTAAGGTAGATAGCTAGTGGGAAGCAGCCGCATGGCACAGGGATATTGGCTCGGTGCTTTGTGACCGCCTGGAGGGGTGGGATAGGGAGGGCGGGAGGGAGGGAGATGCAAGAGGGAAGAGATATGGGAACATATGTATATGTATAACTGATTCACTTTGTTATAAAGCAGAAACTAACACACCATTGTAAAGCAATTATATCCCAATAAAGATGTTAAAAAAAAAAAAAGAAACTGGTGCGCATGTGAGTATGTAGTTATGTGGTGGGTGAGTGTACACCTGACACATGATAAAGGTGGCATCACAAACCAGTGAGGGAAGACAGATGATTTAGTAGATGGTTTTGGAGAAACCAATTCCTATATGGGGAGATATAAAAAGTCAATTCACAAAAGAAGTAACCGCAATGTCTAACAAGCATTTGAAGAAATGTTCAAACTTACCAATAATCACAGAAATCGGATTAAAACAATCAGATACAGGGCTTCCCTGGTGGCTCAGGGGTTAAGAATCCACCTGCCAATGCAGGGGACATGGGTTCAAGCCCTGGTCTGGGAAGATTCCACATGCCGTGTGCCACAACTACTGAGCCTGCCTGCCACAACCACTGAAGCCCACGTGCCTAGAGCCCTGGCTCCACAACAAGAGAAGCCACCGCAATGAGAAGCCCGTGCATCGCAACGAAGAGTAGTCCCCGCTCGCCGCAGCTAGAGAAAGCCCGCGCACAGCAACGAAGACCCAACGCAGCCAAAAATAAAATGAATAAAATAAATAAATGTATTAAATAAATAAAACAATCAGATACAAACAATCAGAAAGCAAAAACAGCTGGTGAGAGTATAAACTGGCACTGCTGTTCTAGAAACAAATCTGCCAGTGTTTAGCAAAACAAAATGTTTATTTTTCTGACCCAGTGGGTCCACTCCTAGGTATAAATCCCAGAGCAGTTATCCCACAGGTCCGTAAGTGTGCCTGCACAATAATGTTTCCCATGACACTGTTCATAGTTGGAGGCAGTTGAAGGCAAACTGTTGTTGATCACTAGGAGAATGAATAAGTTATGTGTAGGAAATGCATGCTGTGGCATCCTGTGCAGTAATAAACTTAAAAGCAAGGATAAATCTCAAAAATATATAAAAAGCAAGAAGAAAAATGAGAGTTATAATACAATTGCATTTATGTAAAAAAAAAGACATCAAATGCATTCACAAAACCACAGTACCTAAATATTTTACTACAGCATATGTTTAAGCACACATTAGAATTGTTTTCTACCAAGGGTATAAAGGTGAGGATTCAGTCAAGAGAATAGAAACCTCTAAGCAGGAAAGGATTTAATGTAAGGATTGAGGTACTTCCGAAACTATTGGTAAGGCTAGAGGGGTGAAGGGCAAGGAAGACCACTCTAGTTCCCAAGATCACTACCAGACTTCATAAAAAACAGGAAGTTGATGCTGCAACACACAAGGACTAAAGGAAATGTCACCAGCGCTTACAGCTGCATTAGCACCGAGGCAGGCAGTTTATGGGACAAGCCCTGAAGTCACTGCAAGATTCTCACATCAGCCAAAGCCCACATATCTGCTTGCCACTATAGGGGAAAAGTAATGGCCTTCTAACTCTAGTTAGGGCATCTCCCACTAGTGAAATATAAACTGGAACCCTTCCGATAAGGGAATCTGGAGCATGTAAGCTTTTAGCTTAGTGATGCGGGAAGCACCTCAAGGGGAGTAGGAATGGTGCTGAATACCAACAGACATTCTTCTGGCTGCTCAGGACCCAGACACCCTCTTCTACATCTAACTTCCAAACAACAATAGTAGCAGCAGCACCCTTTCTATCTAACATGATGCAAGAGATAAGTCTTGTACAAATAAGGAGGCGTTCACCCTCTTCCCAAAACTGTTCCCAAGTGCAACATCATCATTGTAACCATCCTCTAGTTCAACCACAATCTATCTTCAATAACATGTAATCAATCTAAAGACATATACTTAATCAAGAACAGCACACTTTATATAAAATAATAGGGGAAAGGAAGAGGGGAAATGTAAATTCTGTATTGCTTAATATAAATAAATAAAGACATATGCATATATACCTAAGACAAGAAAATATGAATAGCTGTTACGGTCATCATTTCTACATCTGATCCCAAGATCATAGCTGGTACTTAGCTCTTATTGCATTTTCCATGCCATAATCTCTTTGTCCTTCAGCTACAACTTCAGGCCAAGGTTCTTGATCTAGTACAGTGACCCAAAACTTTATTCCTAAAGGCTCTGAACCATTAGTGGCCCTGTCTGTGTTGGGCTGCCATAATCTTCCGTTAGATTTTTCACAGGCATGAAAGCACTAACAGGCACCCCTAACCCCCTGGATTCCATGTATGTGTTTTCTGACTCTGTTTCAAAGCAGCAATGCTATTTGAGGATTGGTCACTTTAGACAATACTGGAACCCCCTTGTGTGTCTCTTGATTCAGTGACATAAGGAAAGCAAAATGCAGAACTTCCATTTCACTGTAATGTCCCCTAAAGAAAGCTTTTTTCATTTGGGAACTAAGATCGCTAAACCAACAGAGCCTAAAGATGTGAAGCAAATTTTGCAAGTCTTCCATGAGGAATAATGGTTATTAAAAATAATAGTGCAAGGAGCTCTCACTCCTTTTTCCCCTCTTAACCCCCAGACAAGTGTAATATAGCTATGGGAGAACATGCATCAAAATTGGTCACTTGTTCAAAGCTTATAATGTGTTTTGTAAGACAGTTCTCCACCCACACAAGCTTTGCCCTTCCTGCTGGTACAATAATTTAGTCTTCACTAAGCCATGCTACCATTCTATAAAACCAGATGCTTCTATGGGATGAAGTAAGAAAAAAAAAGGCAAGTGAACCTTATGGGCATGAAAGCACTACCACACGTTTTTATTATAAAATTAGTTCCTTGGTCAGAAACAATACTCTACGGAGTGCCACATGGAGAATAAGGCATTTGCTGAATCCACAGATGGCAAATCAAAAGCATTATAGGCGGGAAAAGCAAATTCATATCTGGGATAAATGCCTATTCCTGTAAGGACAAAATGATATACTCTTCTTGATATAAGTCGTCCAATACAATAACCTGCCGCCAAGCGTCTGCCTAAGGAATGATGTCATGTCAGGCTTAGACTTAACTTCTCCTATGTGGAGGTTGGGTATCCAGCAGTGGCACAAGCCTTGGTGAGGGAAAGTCACTAAGTGTTGTTGAGCCAGTGTATAACCTCTATTGTTACCACTGTGGCAACTTTATTCATGAGTCCATTGAGCAAAAACTGGAGAGGTTGGGAAAAGATGCTGAATGACATCCACAGAAAGGGTCATCTTGTCCTCTTGAGTCTTCTGGACAGTAGGTACCCTTTAATGAGCCTTTACAAGGGACACAAATATCTTCTCATTCTATCTCCATTTTGGATATCCACCCTCACATATCTGTTCTCCCTACTCCTGTGTCATCAATTCCCTCAAGCCCTGGGCCAAAAGACTAATGTCTGTCCATGAATGGCATATTTTCATACCTGTAGACAGCCTCCCATCCATCCAAAGCAAGCCACAAGATGTAGCACTTGAAGTTATACCCACTGGGAAAATTTTTCTTATGTACTTGCCTTTACTAATCTTTCAGGACCAACACTGAGTGGGACTATAAAGCTATAATAATCCATTCCCAGATGGTGCTAGCCTTTATTTAAATAAAGCTCAATTTTGCTTTCTCAGTTAATTGATCTTGAATAATTTCCCATGAGTTCATAGAAATGAATCCAGATAGAAGTAAAAATGCATCAAGGGAAGCTATTATGGGAACTTCCCAGGTGGTACAGTGGTTAAGAATCTGCCTGCCAATGCACGGGACATGGGTTCGAGCCCTGGTGCAGGAAGATCCCACATGCCGCAGAGCAACTAAGCCCATGCGCCACAACTACTGAGCCCGCGCTCTAGAGCCCACGAGCCACAGCTACTGAGCTTGCATACCACAACTACTGACGCCTGCGTGCCTAGAGCCCATGCTCCTCAACAAGAGAAGCCACTGCAATGAGAAGCCCGCGCACTGCAACAAAGAGTAGCCCCCACTCTCCACAACTAGAGAAAGCCCACACACAGCAATGAAGACCCAGCACAGCCAAAAAGAAATAAATAATTTTTTTTAAAAAAGAGTATCTAATATGGCAGTCTAAGTCAGCTGGTCATGCAATATACTTGTTGCCTTAGTTACTTTTTGAACTTTTTCAACTACTTCAAGTTTATTATAGAGTTAAGCATATGCCCAACTTTTGATTTAGGGCATCAGGTAACACCAAGTTCATGTTGAGCAGCTCAATTTCTTGGCCACGTGTAGTATGATCAGAAGTTGAATCTTTATCCATGACCCAGTAGTAAGATAAGACCTGTTTCTCAAAAGAAAAATAGTATTTGTTTTAGGATATATGGCATTACTCCAAAAATCCTGGGAATCTGTGTTTAAGTCCTCTTATTGTGGCTTGCCAGAGACTCCATACAGCATTACTGCCCACCGGACTTCAACTACCACTAAGTCTTCTGAGTCATAAAACCCAAGTTGGAAGACCAATTTGTACTGAAGCCTGGACTAACTGTAGAGCCTTCTCTTATGCTATAACTCCCTAAAATTTACAGCATTACAGGTTACTCAGTAAATGGGTCACAGGGGTGGGTGCATTCGAATGGGGTGTGTGTTATCGCTAAACTTCAAAGAGACCCACCAGATATTATGCCTTTTTCTTAGTGTTAAGGGTACAAGGTATAAAGAGCTTTCTTTTTTTCCTTTTGGAGGTGATATCTTGACATGTTCCAGATCACTGGGCTCAGAATCTTCAAGTGTCAGCCTTCAGAATATTCATGGGTTTATCTCCACTCTCTGATTTATGTACGTAATGCACCAAGTACCCCACATTCACTCACCAGGATGCCATTAATACAGTGAACAGTTGTGATATGCAGATGGGGAAATAATCAATATCCTTGCAGACTACATAATACCTGAAAAACCCCTATCAGTTACAACATACAGTTTCTGGTGGTTTTTACTAAACAAAATAGAGAGAGACTTTTGGAAAGATGGAGTGGAAGCACTTATGTCTATTTCTCCCCCTAAGTACAACTGAAGAGCCAAGATATTGTATATTAAAAAATACTTAAGAAGATTCTAAAAGGTGGAGAAAAGAAGAAAGATTGTCTAGGCACCTTGGGAACTAGGTAACGGCACAGTGGCATGTTCCTAGGTTTTCACTTTGCTTGGTATATGCCAGACTTAGAGTTGAAGAAATCAGCAACTCAGAAACATCAATAGGTACAGACCAAAAATGTCCCCAAGAAAAGCCTGCTGTCTCTAGGCAAAGAGCCAGGAAAGAAGCAGCCTCATAAGGCAGAAAAGTTTTAGACAGTAACTAGTCTTCTCCAGTTAAACACCACAGAATAATGAAAAGTGTCCTCACCACTACCCATGCCAGCAAAGGCTGAGTGAGAAGACTAGATGTTCACATGCAAGGCTATAATGCAGTGACCACCAGGACAGGGTCAGAGAATGCCATGTAGGGATCCAGGACTTCACCCCCATCTTGCCACCATCCATGGTGTCAGTAGAGACCAGGAGGGGACCAGGAACTACCATCCTAATCCAGCAGTAACAAGAACCTCTGCATTTGGAAGTCAATGGCGACTGGGTGGGGAATCCAGATTTTTACCTCCACCTGGTAGTAACAAGGTGGTGCCCCATCTTTTCCTGCCAGAGCTGTGTCAGAAGAAACCAGTTCAAACAGAAGTTTTAAATAAGGTCCACAGTCTCATGATGCCTAAAATGTCCAGGTTTCAGTTGAAAATCACTCCTCATAGCAGAAAACAGGAAGAACTCAAGGTAAATGAACAAAGTCAATCTGAGATTAATTATCTGACAAAGATTTCAAAGCAGCTACTGTAAAAATGCTTCAATAAGCAGTTGCAAGCATGCTTGAAACAAATGAAAAAAATAGAAAGTCTCAGCAAAGGAACAGAAGATGTAGGGAAGAAACAAATGGAAACTTTAAAATGGAAAAATATGATAATAGAAATAAACAGCTCATTGAATGAGCTCAACAGCAGAATGAAGGGAACAAAGGTAAGACTCAATGAACTGGAACAAAATAAATTATCCAATTTTAACAGGGGTAAATATAAAATTAATAGAGCCTCAGAGACCCATGAGACTATAACAAAAGATTTAACATGCATGTCACCAGAGTCACAGAAAGAAGGGGAAAAGGGCAAGGCCAAAAAAGTACTCAAGAAAATAATGGCTGAGAAATTTTCAAATTTGGCATGAAACATAAACTAGACAGGCAAGAAGCTGAATGATCACCAAAAAGAATAAATCCAAAGAAATCCATGCCAAGACACATAATGATTAAGCTTCTGAAAACTAAAGAAAAAGAAAAAATATTGAAAGCAGTAACAGAAAAATGACACCTTTTTTATTGGGGGAAATCAATTTGAATGACAATGAATTTCATATCAGAAACCATAGAAGTCAGAAATAAGTGGCACAACATTGAAAGAAAAGAACACTCAACCCAGAATCTTATAAACAGTAAAAATATCCTTCAGGAAGGAAGGGGAAATCAAGACATTCTCAGATGAAGGACAACTAATTTTTCACCAGTTGGCCTACCTTAAAATAGTATCTAAAGGAAATTCTCTAATCAGAAAAAAATATGATAAAATAAGAAACTCTGGAACATCAGGAAGAAATAACATAGTAAGTAAAAATACGGGTAAATGTAATATGCTTTACTCTTTTTCATCCCCTTCATCCTCCTGAATTTTCTAAATTATGTTATTGGGTGAAGTAAAAATTTTAATGCTATCTGATGTGGTTCTAAATATAAGTAGAGGAAATATTGAATAAATTTATACCATAGATGAGGGATAGTAAAAGGGTATAATGAGAGGTAATTCATTCAAACTAGTGAAATGATGATACCAGTAGATTGTAATAAGTTATATATATATGATATAATATCTAGAGAACCCACTAAAAAAGCTATACAAAGAGATACACTCACAGTCAAAAGCACTATAAATAAATAAAGATGGAATTCTAGAAAATGTTCAAGTAACCCAGAGGAAGGCAGGAAAGGAAAACAGGGAAACAAAAGTGGAGAGACCAAACACACAAAAAAAACAATAAATAGATAAAATGGCAGATTAAGTGAAAATCCAAATACAGTAAGTGTAAATATCCTAAATTCATCAATTTAAAATTTAATTGAAGTAGACAAGAAGAATATTCGTCTGATTAACAGCTGCATACCAGATGTAAGACGTTATGTTGATTTGTTCCATTGGAGAGAACATACCTAGAGCAGCAGTTGCAAATGGTGTCAACATACTACTAAGTGGACAATAAATCTACTCCTTCTTTCCAAGAACTATCTATCTCCTGCATAGACTAATGAGGAGAGTTAAAAGAGAATGGGATAAAAATCATCACCTCTGAATCATTCAAGTCTTTGATGGTGGAACTAATACCTGGGATTCCAATATGGTAATACCAACAATCTTATTACTGGTTTACTATTGCATTAGGAAGAGGCCACTTCAGGGGTTCCCACTTAGTTCTTTCCTTATAGGAAAATATGCAAAGGGTTATTCCATGGGTCAAAGAGCCAATGTGGAGGTTCCCCAGGTATGTCTATTCTATTTGTGTATTTCAATACTGGATAAGTAACCACTGGGGCCATTGTGAGAGAGACATAAGCCAAAATTCCATTTGTCACACAACCATAGTGGTTTTCTAGGTATCCAGTGATTAGTGTCAACTCAGAGTCAGGTATTCAGCAATTCCCAAGAGTCAGGATATTTATCTTTCCCCAGTACACAGCCACCTAGTAAATGGTTAAGTGACTCTTTGGAGAAGATATTTTAAAAATATTTGCAATACATACTTTATCAAAGCCATGAGATTCTTTTTTCCAGAGGACTTGCCCCACATTTCATTCAAAGGATTCTAGGTCCATAAACTGGTTCAAGAATGGGAACTGAATAAGGGGCCATAAATCCCTATTGTGATGACTCAAATCAAGACGTAGAATATTTCTGTTTATGAATATCAAGACTTTCATAGTTTTCCATCTGTTGATTCTTGGGGAATTATGATCAATTAAATATCAAAGATTTCTGAAGGTCAAATCATTATTACCACTTCAACCCTGTTTCCCATATTGGTAATCTGCTCATTTGGTCCCTGGTAGTGAAACGTTGTTTTTTGGTCTTTGCTCTTCTGGAGGAAGAGCATTTCTTTTTTCTTTCTTTTTTTTTTTAATTGAGTATAGTTTATTTACAACGTTGTGTTAGTTTCAGGTGTACAGCAAAGTGACTCAGTTATATATACATATATATCTATTTTCTTCAGATTCTTTTCCCTTATAGTTTATTTCAAAATATTGAGTATAGTTCCCTGTGCTATCCGTTAAAAAAAAAAAAAAAGCTGCTTACTCTTAAAGTCCTGTTTTTTCAACTGAGAGAAAGAAATGATTCCTACAAGTGGGAAATCTTCCATTAAAACCTTTCAAATAATTGAAAGTCCAGCAGCAGGCTTACCCCGCCAGGAGGAAGAGCATTTCAACAGCAGCATCTCCTGCCTTAATTCTCAACTTTCACAGGAAAATCACTACAGAGATTTAAACAATGCCAATGCTCACCTCACCAATGTATTTTTTTTTCACACCTTCCTGAGAGAAGTGTCATCTGGACACTTTCCAAGGACCTGGTTAGGGAGTGGATAAGTGAGTTCTAGCATCTCAATTTATTTATTGTGGGACAGAGTTAAATGCAGGCTTCAATCAGTATCAGTTAACTTCTGCTGCATAATTAATCTCTCAAAAACAGTAGATTAAAACCATAATGTTATTTCTGGGTTTTGGGGGCAGTTTTTTAGGGTTTAAAGCTGAATGACCTAGGATAACCTCATTCACAAACCAAAAGATTTGCCTGAGACTGTGAGACTTTTCTCCAAGTGACCACTCATCCACCTGTAACTAGCCTAAGCTTGTTCAATGGCAGAATGTTACCCAGCAGCAAGAGGGTGCAAATCCCAATGTACGTGTACTTTTCAAATCTCTGCTTAGATCATGTTTGCTGAAGTCCCATTGGCCAAAATAAGTTACATTGCCAAGTCCAGATTTGAGGAGTAGAGAAATAGTGAAGTCCTTTTGATGGAAGAGGTGGCAAAGTCCCATTACAAAGGGATGGGTGTACAGGAGTGAAAGGAATTATTGAGTAAATTTTGCAAACAAATTATCACAGAGTTAACCAACAGAGAAAACTGTAGAGCCATTCCCAGTTGTTGAAATTGACACAGTTTTGATAGTGCAGCCATATCAGTAACTTTGACACACCCCATGTTTGTTTCTATCTCTCTTGGAAGGGGGAATCAGGAAGCATAAGCTATCTCGTCCCAATCAGACTTGCATTTGTCCCCCTGCGATATGCTGGGCTCTCACTTTATTTACAGGTCTGCAGGTAATGAGGATTGGTAAGAGCAAGTCTCAAAGAAAACTAGCATCTATTTATAAGATAACAGCTCCAGGTAAAGTTATTACAGGCTTTCCCAGCAAGAGAAAGCTAGCTTCCTCAGATAAGGAAGGAAGAGTTGCTGTAAAGACAGTGCCAGTTAGATGTGGGGCTTTAAGGTAATCAGATTCATCCAAACTTTCCCACATATTCCCAACTTACTCTTTATATAATTGTCACATAAGACATAGTGAGGCTATGAATTCAACTTACAATGTAATTTTATAAGACACAGGATGGATCAAAGTGTGGATCTGACTTTTTAATACATTAGTCCTGCAGCCACAATACCTAAGAGATTCTTGTCTCAGTCATCTAAGCTCTCTGGTTCCCTAATTGTGCTTTGATCAGATAATTTAAACTCTCTATAATAGTCATAAGCCATTGTCCCACTTCACAGCCCCAGTAGTCATTATTACCACAATTAAAGTTTACTGAAACACTTTCTCACTCAAAGCCCTTTCTTCAATAGAAAATTTGTTGTTGCCAACAACAGGTGATAATTTAAATAATGTTCTTGTTACGGCATGCCATGGATTATTAATATCCATGTCACCAGCAATTATGCCATCACTGCTTTCAAATATAACTAGATCAAATAACACATCCCAGCTTTCCATATATAAAGGTATATTTCCTGCAACCACTACTGATACCAAATATTTTATCAGTTAATATTTCGTCAGGAAAACACTAACGCACTGTGTATTTCAAGGAAGAAAGGATTTAATAGAGGGAATTCTGTATTTAAAAATTGATGGCGGAGCAAAGGTCAAAGGAGGATGCTTCTACCCCTCAGAGAAGTAGGAGGTTTCTGTTAACCAGGTCAAAAACCACAGGAAATCACTGTTGAAGTTCACAGCTGATGCAGTAAAGTGCTATAAAATCTCATCGGTCTAAACCCTGATGGAAGGAAGTTAATGACACCTGCAGTTATTTTGCCTTCCAAATCTTTAATAAGTGCTTTTCATTGGCAAAATATAAACTGGAACCATACTGTCAAGTGATTCTGAAAATTGTAGCTCCTGGATACTTGGGAAGAGCAGACAAGAAAGGTGGAATATTGAGACTGAGTGGGAGTAGAAACTGAAAAAGAAAAGGGAAAATAAAATAAATGTAAACAATAAAGAGGCCTTGTACAGATGACGACAATGTGCCCTGAATTAGGGAATATAAATAAGTCAACTCTGTACCTGAGACCCAGTGGGGGGGAAAAAAAAACAAAGAAATAAAGAAGTTCATTCACTACATATAGATAGAGCTCTTAGGGAAAATAATGTGAATATTCATATCAAGGTTAAAAAAATGATATCTTCTTCTTTCTTACTTAAAAGAAATTACCCAAAAGAAAAAGAACACTGTGTGCATTAAAAGTCTTTTTAGTATTAAATATGAGGAAAGTATAATTGAACCTTGATATTCCCAAGAGCTACATCCTGAGAATTTTGAGTAGTCCAGATTTGTGAATTTGTTTACTTTTCCCTTTAATTTGGTCATTTCTTTAATATTTTGAGGCTATGTAGATTATATACAACTTTAGAATTGTTCTATATCCCTGATATTTTGACATTTTATCATTATCAACTATCCCCCTTTTGCTACAGTAATACTTCTGGACTGTATGTCTACTTTGTCCATTGCTATTAGTATAGCTATTTCAGCTTACTTTAGATTATGATTCCAAGTCATAGCTCTTTCCATCATTTTATTTTCAAAATTTCTGTACCTTTGTATTTAAGGTCTGTTTCTTATAGGTATCATATTGTTGCTTTAGGTTTTTAATCCAATCTGTTATCTTAGTCTCTTAATAATGGCATCTAGTCCATTTACATTTAATATATCTACTAATATATTTGAACTTAAACTACCACCCTACTATTTGTTCTATATTTGTATCACTTATTATTTTCCCTTTACTCTCTTTTCTTGCCTTCTCTTGGACATATCAAAGTTTTTTTTTAAGATTTCAGTTTCTCCCATATTAGCCTGTTAGATATATACTCTTATACTATTTTCTTTTAGTGGATTAGGATTAGAATATTCATCCCTGACTTTGTAAAGTCTAACATAAATTATAATTTTTAATTCCTAAAATGAACATGAACTCGAAAACATTTTAAACTCCATTTATCTCTCTCTCTCTCCTTTTGGTCTTTTTCATCATTTATTTTACTATATTTATATTTTAACCTCCCAAGACATTATTATGATATTTTATGAAACAATAATAATTTATGAAAACAATAGTAGTTTATTTTTAGCCACCTATTTATCCATTCTATTGTTTTGTGTTCCTTTCTATAATTTTTTCCCATCTGGGATAATTTTACTTCTGCCTGAAAAACTCACTAGAGTATTTTTAGTGGAGGCACGTTGATGACAAATTGTTTCTGTTTTTATATAACTATGACTTTATTTTGTCTTCATTTTAAATATTTTCTCTGGGTATAGAATTCTAAGTTGACAGTTTATTTTCTTTCAAAACTAAATACATTATACCATTGTCTCCTGGCTTTGTTTGTTTCTCTTGAGAAATCAGCTAAAAGTCTTACTGTCATTCCTTTGAAGATTCCTTTCAAGGTTTCTTGAGCTGCTTTCAAGTTTTCTTTGTCTTTGGTGTCTCAAGTCTTAGTATGATATGCTTAGGAGTAGATTTCTTTTAATCAGTTTGGTATTTGTAGTGATTCTTGAATCTGTGGCTTGATGTATTTTGTCAGTTTAGGAAAACTTGTGGCTTTTTATCTCTTCAAACATTTGGTCTGCATCATTCACTCTCTTCTCTCCTTTTGAAGTTCAAGTTACAATTGGATCTTTTCAAAAAGCCCAATATATTTATTATTTTCTGTATGTATCATTCTTTTCTCTGCTCCATACTTAAGTCTCTATGTCTTCTACTGATTGTATCCTAGTTCATTAACTCCCTATTCATCTGTGTTTCACCTACTTTAAAATAGTTTATTTAGTTCTTAACTTCAGATACTGTAGGTTTAGTTTTCAAATTTATATTTGTTTCTCTTTTTTATAGACCACATCTCACTCCTAAAATTTTAATCATGTATCCTTTTTTCTTGAACATATTAATCACAATTTTATTAAATGTTGGTATATGATATCTCCAAATATAGATTTCCTGGTCTTTCTATTAACTGATATTCTCTCTCTCTCTCTCTCTCTCTCTCTCTCTCTCCCTCCCTCATTATCTACTATATCAAAAACTTTTTATTAAATACTGGGAGCAGATGGACCATTACTGCTGGGAGTATAATTCAGTAAAATCACTTTGGGGAAGTGTTGCTGTGTCTATTTGAGCTCAACATATGCATATTCAACATAATTCAGCAATTCCACTCCTAGGTATATATGCAACAGAAAATGACTACATATGTGCACCAAAACATATGTACAAAAATAGTCATAACAACATTATTTGCAATAACTAAAAACTGAAAATAACCCAAATGTCTATTGACAGCAAGATCTGGATAAACCTTGGTAAAGATTTTACAGTAGAATACTATACAGTTAGGAAAATAAACAAACTACTGTTACATGTAGCAATATGGATTAATCACACAAACATCATGCTGAATGAAAAAGGCCACACCAAAATGTACATACCAGGGCTTCCCTGGTGGCGCAGTGGATGAGAGCCCATCTGCCGATGCAGGGGACATGGGTTCATGCCCCAGTCCGGGAAGATCCCACATGCCACGGAGCGGCTGGACCTGTGAGCCATGCCCCTCAAACCTGCTCTGCTCCTGGTGCTATTAGACCAAGAACTGGATATGAAGCAAAGCTCCTAACTCTTCCTGCTTCTTGTCTCATTGCCTGTTTCCCTAAGACGCCTCTCAGCTCTCCCAAAATCTCAAACCAAGGAAAAAATTTCTTCCAGTTCGTCAGTCAAGCCAATCCCACCACCGACTATGCTTTTTACATTTTATGTGTTTTTCTTCCTTGATGAAGGCAGGAAGCCTGTTCCTCCTCACCATGGCTGTTTCTTCCTTCACTTCTTTGGAGAAGCCCCACAAATAATAGGTCCCACTGACATGATCCTGGGTTATAGGACATAACTATGGGTGCATAAGGCCTGCCTAGGGCCCCTTTTCTCAGCATTAAGGTGACCATGCAATCTATTGTTCATTCCAGGACACTTTTTTTTTTTTTTTTTTGCAGTACGCGGGCCTCTCACTGTTGTGTCCTGTCCCGTTGAGGAGCACAGGCTCCGAACGCGCAGGCCCAGTGGCCACGGCTCACGGGCCCAGCCACTCCGCGGCATGTGGGATCTTCCCAGACCAGGGCACGAACCCGCGTCCCCTGCATCGGCAGGCGGACTCTCAACCCCTGTGCCACCAGGGAAGCCCCAAGACACTTTTAAGAGGGTGAAATTATTGATAAAATATAAAGAGAAGGAAATTATTAATAAAACCAGTTATCATTCTGAGATAACAGAGGTAAGTCAGGACTGTCCCAAACAAAGAGATCATATGGATTCTCCAACTTAGCAGGAACAGGAGTGTAGCAAACATGGTAATCCTCCTCACAAAGGTTGTTGGCAGAAACCAGCTTTAAACATGAGCCCTCCCTTCCCTGATTTTCATTGATCCCAGCCAATGTGAAGAAATTAACCTCACAGTCCCTTACTTTCCCTTAGAAGACATCTTTATGCCTATAGTAGGCAAGGAAATTAACCCTGGCCCCAAGCTTCCTCAAATACACTCTCTCTTGTCCCCAAGATGTCAACCACCTCTCCAAGAGCTCCCTCCGCTATTTCTTGCTGAAGGACAAACAACTTAATTACCAGTCCTATAGTCCTTGGTCCAATCAGACTATTATTGGATGAAGATATTTCAAATAAATAAGTGGGTGAATAGAATGAATGAATAAATACCAGATGGATCTATGTGATGTTCTTAAAAGACACAGGCATAAGAATCAAGATGACTGTAACCTTCTCTAATGGTCCAACTGAATCCCAGTCCCACTTCCAAAAGAAACACATAACGCCTAGGGTTGGCCATGACAAGGAAAACCCAGGGGACATTGCCTAAAACGTGACAAGACAAAATGACTAAGTCACCATTTACATAGCAGAGATATTTCCCTAGTGAACCTAGATCAGGCCAAGAAAAAGACAGAATCCTAAGGAGGGTAGAGACCTTGGCCATGCTCTTTAGATTCATAGACTAGAATGGCCTTAGAAATCATCTTGTTCATTTGTTAGTTTTTCTCAAACATTTTTGTTTACATATTTGAATGAGAGATTCAATTAGCCTACATCAATCTTACCAGAAGGCTCAAAATGTAAGTATGTAACAGAGGTGATAAGGGGTCTTCACCTTCTGCTCCTTTCCCCATCTGTCTAGATCCCTGAGGAGTTTCAGGAGTCTAGAATAAAAACAACTGCTCTGATCCAGCCCTTCATTTCTCATACGAGAAACTCTAAGCTCTGATGTACGTGTGGCTTCTTCATGGACCCAGAGGTACCCCCTAGCAACACTGCAGCCAGGCCCTAGTTCTCTCCTGACTTACAGCCCATGACACCTGGAATTCTCAAACTGGGTGACACATGCTCCAGTGGTACCCAATGAGTGGTATGTCAGAGCAATTAGAGACCTCAAGATAAACAAAGCACATCCTGGAACATCAGCTTTATTCAGAAATTTGGTGTAGATTTGGAATAAAACCACTTCAGGTACGGTATATTATATAGTGCAAATTTTGTGCAAAACTATGAAAAAAACACAATTTAAACGAAATATTGAGCTGTTGGAGTCACGACTGATTTTAGTGCCAAATTCCCCTGGAAGTACATATTCATTCCCCTCTTCCCTAATGGAGACTTCAGTTAAAAACTCTGCTAAGCTCTCCTCTACACCATGCTGCTCTCATGTCCCTGCCTTCAGTAAAAAGCCTGGATTACCAGCTGTGTGTCTTTGGGCAAGTTGCTTCACCTTTCTGTGCCTCTATCTGCTCACCTGTAAAATGAAGATAATAGTAGTACCCTGGGATTGTTCCTTAGAACAATGTCTGGCACATTGTAAACTGCCCTGTATATATTACTATTGTTTTATCATTAGTAAAATTGGTACATATTATTACTGTGCTATATATAATTAGCATACGAAATAATACATATGAATGTGCTGGGTAAACTTTAAAGCGACTTCAATGCATAAAGCATCATTATTACCATACTTGGCTCAGTAACCATGATATAGTCATAGGTCATAAAATTAACATGGACAGAATATTTACTCTTTATAAAATCCTGACAGTTTTTCTGTTTAGGGAATTGAAGAGAGCTGCCCAAATAGAATCCCAGGAGAAGAAAACTGCCTCAGAAGAAAGATGACCCTTAAATAAACAACCATAAACAGATTTCAGTATCATCATTAGAGCAACAAATCACCCTTCAAAAACGCCAGCTGACAGTTCTGTGATCCAGTACTGATGGGAAAGTAAACACTGCTGGGGTGAAATAATTGAGGGAAATATGGCCGGATTAGATGTCATGCGATGAGTTTACATTCTATAATAATTTAAACAGTCATTGGATCTCCCAATCCTGCTTTATCCGGCTCTGCAGTGCTTAATATTCTGTAGCTGCTCTGATTTCTCTCCCTCTGCCCTAACTCCTGGCCCAGGATTTGTTTAGATAAACTGGATTTCCTGGGTGTGATTTGAAATAAATTATCCCTGTGAATGCCTGCCTCCCCATCAGGTTCCCACTGGTTTCTTGTACATACTGCTCTACTTTAAGTGCTTAGAAGCATTTTTTAATAGCAATTCAGCTGTGCCAAGAGAAAAGAACTAATCATTCATCTGCTGGCCCAACTAACCAGGAAGAATTGATTCAATTACCAGATTACACCCTGTGCCTTGTTGCAGCATGAAAAGCTGAGAGATAAGCCTAGTGTTTTAGTCGGGGCAAAAGTGGCAGCCCCGAGAAGGGCCGGAACGCAAGGCTGTCTCTGTGGCTTTTTGTGGCCCGTTTCAGCCTGGCGACCAGCAGTCCATTCCCTCTGTTGCTGTCTGGATTCATTCATGAAATTCCACTTTCATATTTTCGTATGAAATTTGAAAATCATATTTATGATTTTGCATTTGTTCTCTACCATTCATTGTTTGCCCTCTCCCCGTCTGCTTATACAAGGAAGCCACATAAGAAGAAAAAGTAAGAGACCTTAGAAATTAATTCCATGAAATGAGAATGTACTGTGTCCACAGCAGAGTGGGGAGCACACAAGAAGGAGACTGGTCATTCACTCTTGAAAATGTGACAGCTTCTGGGTGTCTCAGATCTAAAGTGGTGGTGGGGAGTTTTCTTTTCCAGCATCCAAAGGTTGTCTTTCTTCTTGATCTGTGTAGCAAGAATCTTCTTCTGAAAGACTATCCAAGTTCACCAAGTGTTCGATGTTAATATTCGGCTCCCAAATCTGGGTAATTCATTCAGTATTTTCACTGCCATTGAGGCTAAGAAAATATAAAAATTTAAAGGGAGCCTGGAGATTATCAAATCCAACATTATTTTACAGGTGGAGAAACAAAGGTCATATACAGGTAGGTGGCCGAGCCAAGACCAGAGCCTCAAGAACTCTTCATTCCCTAGTCCAGAGAATTTTCACAGAAATCTGCTCCCTGAGTCCTATGCATTCCAATCTTATCCTAAATCCCTGATGGAGCTCAGACTCAGGAAAGCCCTGTCAGTGACAAAAAGAACACTGCTTCTATGGGCATAGATTCAGATCAACATTCTATATGACAAGAGTCTTCCCTTTGATCCAGAAAATTTCCACGTCAAGAAATATATAATAGCTTAGCAATTAATAATATGGACTTCATATTAATAAAAAAAAAGATCTCCAAAGTATATATACAACACCAATCTTTAAATTACAAAGAAAGAGAAGATCTGAAGGATGCGTATCAGTTGTGAGAAGTATTTATTGGATTGGCCAAAAAGTGCCTTCTGTTTTTTAAGTAAAAATAAAAGACACATTTTTCATTTTCACCAGGAACTTTATTGAAAAACATATTCACCCTTTTGTTCCACTACCTTCTACCATTCTTTAGGCAACTGCATAATTCCATCGTCCCAAAACTTTTTATCTTTTTAAGCAAAGAACTGTTCCAGGTGCATTTTACAGTCTTCCAAGGAATGGAAATTTTTTCCATTAAGAGAATTTTGTAAAGAGCAAAATAAATGGAAATCTGAAGGTGCAATATCTGGTGAATATAGTGGATGAAGCAGAACTTCCCAGCCAAGCTGTGACAGTTTTTGCCTGGTCATCAAAGAAACATGTGGTCTTGCATTATCTTGATGGAAGATTATGTATTTTCTGTTGACTAATTCTGCACGTTTTCGTCAAGTGCCACTTTCAGTTGGTCTAATTGGGAGCAGTATTTGTTGGAATTAATTGTTCGGTTTTCCAGAAGGAGCTCATAATAGAGGACTCCCTTCCAATCCCACCATATACACACCATCATTTTCTTTGGATGAAGACCAGGTTTTGGTGTGGTTTGTGGTGGTTCATTTCACTTGCCCCACGATCTCTTCCATTCCACATTGTTGTGCAGTATCCACTTTTCATCACCCTTCACAATTTGTTTTAAAAATGGAACAGTTTCATTATGTTTCAGTAGAGAATCACATGTGGAGATATGGTCAAGGAGGTATTTTTTGCTTAAATTATGTGGAACCCAAACGTCAAAGTGATTCTCATAACCAAGCTGGTACAAATGATTTTCAATGCTTGATTTGGATATTTTGAGTATGTTGGCCATCTCCCATGTGGTATAACATTGACTTTTCTCAATTAATGTCTCGATTTGATCACTATCAACTTCAACTGGTCTACCCGATCATGGAGCATTGTTCAGCGAGAAATCTCCAGCCCAAAACTTCGAAAACCACTTTTGACATGTTCCATCAGTCACAGCACTTTCTCCATAGACTGCACAAATCTTTTCATGTGTTTTAGTTGCGTTTTTACCTTTCTTGAAATAATAAAGCATAATATGCCAAAAATATTCCTTTTTTTCCTTCCATCTTCAATATTAAAATGGCTACATAAAAATTCACCAATTTTGGTAAGTATTTTTTTAAATGCACGCTGATATGACAGCTGTCATGTACAATCTAACAAAATTGTGTTGAATGAAGTTAAAGACAACTAAATGCTACTAGAGCCATCTTACGGAAAAATCTGAAAGAAACTTTTTGTCCACCCAATATTTCTGGTTAATCGGATCATGAAAGAGGTTTTCCTCTTCATGCTTTTTTATGAGTTTTTTCCAAGTTGTATACACTAATTATGTTTTGATTTTAATTTTGTAATTGGGAAAAATATTACTTGTACCAAATATCTCAATGAACATTCTTTCATTTCTGCTCTTGGACAATCCCTCTACAGAGTGCTTCTTTGAACCAAGTTTTCCAGTTTGTGAAGGGATTGGATTCCCACTATCATCACCACCAAACTCCTGATCCACTCCAACACCTTGCTCCTAGAGGCTGCATGGTGTTTCCTGTACCTCCTCCAAAAGGCATGTTCTCAGGATCTACTGAGCCCCTACCATGAAGGGGGTGATTAGCAGAAAGGCCAGTATTTTTAGTCCTCAGAGTTCTAGCATCTGATGTGAGATAAAACCACAGTGCTAATTTCCCTTGGCAATCCCACTGACCACTGACTTGAATGGTTCCTTTGCTTGGTGACCCAGTTGGATGCTCAAGTTTGACCTTTTCCTGTCCTTGATGGAATCAGCTTCTTCAGCTGGGTCAGGTTCCCCAGTTCAAAGCCCCCTTCCTAGTTCCAGCTTCCTCTGGTGGTTCGTCAAATCCAGTGGTTGAGAACCTAGCATACCTTGAGCCTGTATCCACTGGAGCCATGACATACCGAATCAACTGAGGTTGCAGTTCTTCAGAGAAAACTCCTGGGAAGAGACACACATCCTCCAACAGTAGACGCATGGCAGAAAACTAGTAACAGCATAAGGTTGTGTGTTTAAAGAAATACTTGGCAAGTGTGGTTGAGCTTTAAATGAATAAATTCCATTTTACCACAGACACAGACAAACTGTGGGGCTCTTCTAGGACTTGTTGGCAATTTATGGCTCTTGGAGATGTCATCATATAAGATTAAACTTTACTAATTTAGCAGGAATCAGATGAGAACAATGAATCACCCAGTAGGAATACTACTTCTAGCCCCTTATCACCTCAGTAATTTCAGGAATTTATAAAAGAGATTTAAACATAATTTTAGGCACTCGTATTTCTGAAGTTATTTCTGGGGACTCTTCAAAGTAAGAAAGTCAGCTCAAGAAGAAAATCAAACCAGAGCTCTTAGGCAAGTTGGCTTCCCTTAAGCCCCAGTCCTCTATAAAAAACTTTTAAAAATAAAGTTTTCCCTCCAGAGTATAAGAGAGAACTCTTAGATGGGGTTCATGGGACAGAGGGATGGAGAAGGGGCAGTGGAAAATGAACATCACTGGCCCGCCTTCTATGAGAGGAGACCATAGCTTTAGCTTTGCCCATTAAAATCATGTGAGCGTACAAATTTTTGGCAGAAAATTAAATGATGCAAACAGATGTAGATAGCAGCATCTTAATGCCCAAAGCGATTTGTCTTAAAATATAATTATATAAAATAGAAAAAACAACTTTTTTTCTGAGCATCTGTTTTTATCTTAAGAGAAACTATCAGAGACAAGAGGGTGAGATTGCTTTTGGAAACGTGTGAACCCAAATCAAGCAGAACAGGTACGAGGGGATGGTTCTGGGGCTCAGGGTACAAGAGTCAGACCGAGAGGAAAGACAGCAACTCAGGACGCAGCCTTGCCAGCAGCTGCAGCAGAATGTGGCAGGATCTAGCCAGGGCTTTTTCAGGATCATCCACTTCCTAAGTACTGGGATACCTCAGCCCGAGGCAGGACTGTTCAAAGTCATTGGGTAGGGCCTGCTGATTCTGACACCAAATCCAATATCTTTGTGGAATATTTGTTAGCACATTCTACAGCTTCAAAATGTCAGACGATACAGGGAGAGAAAGGCACCTGAGGCCAAGAACCAGAATTGAATTTCCTATAAAAATAGCAACACTACAGAAACCTCTATTCCCTACAGTTCTTCCATGCAAACCATACCCAAACCACAACCCAAAGACGTAGGGGAAGCAACTCGGGGATGGATCATGGGGTCCATGAATTGGAGACTATGCAAATACTTGATTGCAGAATAGTAGATAGGATATTACATCAGTTATGGTTTCTAAAACTACATTTTTTCTATTTTACATATAAATGCAATGATAAAGTTCTGTAAGGATACACCAGTCTGATAACAGTGACTACTTCTAAATGTGTATGCTCTGTAAGAGGTATCTGAGGAGATATAAAAAGGCTTCCTGGATTAGGTGGGATTAATTTTGAAGTATAAATAGGAAATACCTAAGCAAACAAGAGAAAGATGGTATTCCGGACAAAAGGTCCAACTTGTATAAAACCATAGGAATATGAAAGAGTTTAATATTCCAGGATAATTACAAGTAATTCAGTATGGCCAGAACATAGGGTCCATGGGAGGGATGTATCAGAGATGAGACTGGAAAATCAGGCAGGCATTTGATCTTTAAGGGCCTAGGGTTTAATTCCAAATAATTTTAATTTTTTTCTAAAGACTATAGAAAGCCTATATTTGATTACAAGTAATAGAAGGATCATCCAAGAATAATTCAAATAATAAGGATATCACTGTCTCATGTATTAGTCAGCTCTGATGCAGCAACAAATGTCCCCAAAATTTCAGTGGTTTACAACAGAGAAGTGTATTTCTTGCTCACACTTCATGTCAGCTGTTGGTGGACAGTGGCCTTTCTTCTGTGCCAGGTGTCTTCCTTATTCCAGGATTCCAGCTGAAGGAGCACTTCTCTCCATTCTTATGACTTATTTGTCATTATTATGCCAGAGGGAAAAGGGAAATGGTGGAACCATGCAAAGACAAAAAGTTTCTGTGTGAATATGGTGTCACCTCCATTTACTCTTCATTGGGCAATTCAAATCAAGCTAAGCCTTAAATCAATGTTGTAGATAATTACACTCCTTCCCAGGGGGCACCTCAACTCACACGGCAATGGGTGGGAATGTACAAACTGCTTACAGGGAGGGGAGTAGCAAATAATTGGGAATGTAACACAATTCTCCATAACTCACATAACAAGAAGTACAGAGGTAGATGGCTCCAGGGTTGGTTCAACAGTTCAGTGACATCATTGTGGACAGTCTCTTCCCATCTTTCTGCTCTACTATTCTCATCATGGTGACTTTTGTCCTCACCCTTATCCCCTCATTTTACAAGATGGCTGCTTAAGCTCTAAACATTACATCTTCAGGCAACCACATCAGAGGTAGGAAGGAAGGCTTCCATCATCATCATCACCATCTTTCTTTCACTCTCTCTCGCTCTCTCTCTCCCCTCCCTCTGTCTCTCCTTCTGTCTTCATCAGGATGATTCCCAGAAGTCCTCAGCAGACTTCATCTGTGATTGCAGTTGCCAGAAGTGGGTCACTACCCCATTCCTCAATCAATCACTGGCACAGGCTAACAGAATTAACATGTTTGGTTTGAAGCAGCTGAATCTGGAGCAGAGACCTATTTCCCTGAGCACAGTTCTGCCTCATTCGTGAACAAAATTAAGATGCTGTTACCAAAGGAAAATAGGGCTTGGCTTTTAGATAGGCTAACGTTGTGTCTAACAAAGAGGTTTTTAAATAGAAGAGTGGCATGCTTATATGTACACTTTTTAAAGTCTCTTGGCTGAAGGCTGAAGGGTGATTTTAATGGGCAAGAGATTGAAGACAGTAAGACCACTTAAAGGACCAAGGAAGCCCAAACATAAGGACTGAGATAAACGCAGCTGGCATTACTTATTGGATGACTAGAGACCCATAGAACCCCTCAGATATAGAGTAAAACATAATTAGGGCAGCAAGACTACCTCCAGTCTCTACATGGTAAAGAAGCTGAGATTTCCAATCCTCCAACTCTAAGTTCAAGGTTCTCAGGTCGTCAGATATCTGCCATCACTTTGGCCATGGACTTCAACTTGCCAATGTGGGAAACCCACAGATTATCAAGGGGAATTCCCTAATTCTGTAAAAACCAAGATTGTGATGCTAAATGAAAGGCCGTTGTGATTAGTCACAAAGTATGAATCATGAAATAAAGTAGTTTGATGTCTTCCTATTCTATTTAAGCACAGATGCCCAAATGAGTGTTATTCCTTCAACATGTGATCCTTCTGAAGCTACAGTCTTCTAATGCTTTTGGATTTCCCCTCAGAGTCTTGAGCATGCATTTACAAATGTCTTAAGGAAAAGTAAATCTCTCTCTTATGAGGGCTCATTTGTTTTTGTTTTTACTAATAACCAAAGCACAGGCTTTCTAGTGAATAAAGTAGACATCCATTCGAATGACAATGTTGGGTCAAAAATAAGATGGGACAACAAAGCTAGAAAAATCTGTGTACTTGACTCTAATATAACAAAAATATAAGAGCAGAAACAGAATATTGAGATTGATCTTATTCGTGGTTTATCAATCAATTCAGAAGGCAAGTTTACTAGTGGTTAGAACTTCTTAGTCTTAGTCTTTTCCCTTCCCTGTCCTCCCAACTTGGAGCCCAGGTAGATGGGCATCACCCAACTTATATACGTAGAGTATTTATCATTCATAAAGTCCTTTCATGTGCATCGTCCAATTTAATTCTTTTCTTATATTTGTTTTTCCAGTTTATTGAGAAATAATTGACACACATCACTGTATAAGTTTAAGGCAGGCAGCATGATGGTTTCATTTACGTATATTGTGAAATAAGTACCACTATAGGTTCAGCTAACATCCATCTTCTCATATAGATACAAAAAAAAAAGAAAAGAAAAAAATTTTCTCCTTATAATAAGAACTATTAGAATTTATTCTCTTACAACTTTCCTGTGTATCATACAGCAGAGTTAACTAGAGTCATCCTGTTGTGAATTGCATCCCTATACTTATTTACCTTATAACTGGAGGTTTGGACCTTTTGAACACCTTTCTCCAGTTCCCTCTTCCCTAGCTCTCCACCTCTGGTAACCACAAGTCTGATCTCTTTTTCTATGAGTTTGGTTGCTTTTTGTTTTGTTTCTGTTTTGTTTTTATATGTGTTTTTTTTTATTCCACAGTTAAGTGAGATCTTACAGTATTTGTCTTTTTCTGTCTGATTTATTTCACTTAGCATAATACCTTCAAAGTCCACCACCTACATGGGGGTCCCTCCCCACCAGGATCCTTCTATCAACTCACCACTCACCTAGAGGTTTCATTAGGCCCCATCTCAGAATCACTGGCTTTAAGGCTTCTGTCCACAAAGTATCTGCTTTGCAGCCACTCTTACTTTTTGCCCTTTTCCTGAGGGATCCCCATTTAGAGGCACTGATATGACTGGCCTAGTTGATTTGGGGCAAGAATCAGAATTTACCTGTGTTGTCAAAGATGCCCTGCAAGAGGAGGCAAACCTAACCTATGGTGGGGAAAAAAAAAAAACCACACCAATGCTACAGGAGGTAGAGACTAACTGGGAAGAAGCATGAGAGAACTTTCTGGAGTGATGGTAATGTTCTATACCTTGATAGGGGTTTGAGTTAAATGGATGTATGAATTTGTAAAAACTTCATTGAACAATACACTTAAAGATTTGTGCCTTTGTGTGGAAAATTCATCCTCCACTTAAAAAAAGACTAAATAAACACTGCATTCTAGTTAATGAAAGCATAGTGAAGTGTTTAGAAGTAAATTGACCTGATGAAATGTATTACTTTGTAATGTATCAAAATCTAAGGTGGAGTTTTGGATGGATGGAGATATGGAGAGGTGGATGGATATGTGATAAACAAATACAGCACAAATTAATTGTATAATCTTGGTGGTGTTTAACTGTAAGATTCTTTCAGCCTATGTTTGGAAATTTTTTATGATAAATTATGAAGAGGGTGTGGGAAATGACTACCAAAAATGTTTTTTCAGTGCCTTAATACCTACACATACTTGGTTTCAGACAGTCATACTCATGCCACAAGACAAGCCTGATTATTTTGTGTAACTACCATAATCATGGTGCCCTGAATTTCCAGCAAAACCTCTTCACTGGATGCCCCAATGTATAGATACTATCTTCTAAATTCTGAGCACAATATTTCAAACAGAACATTCTTTAATCAATAATTGTTATACTATAGTCCTTCAACAATTGCAAAAAATAAATTCTTGAAATCCTAATGGTATGAAAATTGAAGAATTTGAAATCTTATTTAAAAAATAGTGTTCGGAGACAGAGATTCCAAAAGAACCTAAAGAAATACTTTCCTGTGTAAATCAACTATACTTTATATAAAAAAAAAAAAAAGAAAAGAAAAGAAAAGAAACAAACTTTCCTAAATATTTTCATATTTAACAAAACTCAAAAACAGCAAAGTAAATAAACTATTTATTTTTTAATATTTCAAAATAATCATTAGTACAGCAAAATTAAATATTTACCATCCCTTTCTCACTAGACCATGTTTTCTCAACCTCAGCACTGTTAGCATTTGGGGCCAGATAATTCTTATTTGTGTGGAGTTGTCCTGTGCAATGTAGGATGTTTAGCAATATCCCTGGCCTCCACCCACTAGATGCCAGTAATACTGGTCTCAGTTATGATAACCAAAATGTCTCCAGATGTTCCCAAATGTCCCCAGGGCAGAAATTGCCCCTGGTTGAAAACCACTGTGCCAGATTCTTTTCTCAATAATTCTTTTCCAGTATTTCAATGAGTGGCTTGTAGGTTCATTTTGCTTTATCCTGGATAATTCACACATCAGGAGGCACCTATTCTGTACATTTTTCAATTGATTTACATGCCTAGTGTTGTTGTATTTATAGAAAATATTTAGGTTGTTTGTGTGTGTGTGTGTGTGTGTGTGTGTGTGTGTGTGTGTGTATTTTAAGCAAATAGGCTCCTACTGTGTTATTTGCATTTGCTTTAAAAATAAAAACTTAATATGTCTTAGAGACCTACCCATGTTAGTACAAACAGGTTAATTGCACTTTAACTACTATATGCAACAAATATTCAGTATTACTGGTAGGATATATCAGTTTACTTTGGCCTTCCTGTTGATGGGCATTTTGTTTGTTTCCCATTTTTCAGTATTGTAAACAACACTGCAGTAAATGTCCTTGTACATGCTTTATTCCTTTTACTATTACCTCAGTCACACATGTGTTTTCCAAGGGAGAAGTAGGATACTAGGTTATAGAGTAAAAGCACTTAAAACTCTAATGGATGCTGCCTAACTCTTTTCCGACGTTGCTCTACAATTTTACTTCCATTGACAGTATCAGAATGTCCAAATCTTTCAGTTGTCCATATTTAAAAGGAAACATAGGTTGAAAAGAGGGTCTTGAATTGAGCCATGTTGAAGTTATAACCAGTGTGCACCCTGTCGTAGGCAAGTGCCTTGGAATCTACTCTCTATCTACTGCCTATTGTCAGTGTACTGGCTGACAACTGAAGGCCAGTGTACTGGCTGACAATTGAAAGTCAGTGTACTGGCTGACAATTGAAGGTGTTTTTGGCTGACTGTGGCAAGAGTAAGGATACAATACATAAAATCCTTCCTCTGCTCACCCCTGTCTGAACCCACAGCATCCTCAGGTTCTGCAGTCATGTTTTGGTGACTTGGCAGGTGAAGAAGGTGGGGTGCATATGTGACCTGGAATACCATGGGATGTTGGTGCTAGCATGGGCTCCAGCAGTGCCTGGGAGCTCTGAGAGGCCTTGAAGGAAGTATGGAGAGAAACCAGCGTTCTTGACCTTCATTGATCCATGATTAGACACAACAGAAAACAGGACCGGAACACAAATGTGGAGTCACAGAAATATTTGTTAGGTTTAACCAGGATAGGAAACCCATTAGGTTAAGCCTCCCATCTGGAGCAAGTATTCAGAGCTCTTACATCCCTTTGCTTGGTTCTCCTGGCAGCAACTCAGGGACTGCCAAATTCAGATATGCTTGAAACTATGATTCTACTCATTAAGTACTTACTGAGCACTTTCTCTGTTCCAGGCACTGTGATTAGTACTGGGAAATCAAATGTGAACAACATACACTCCAGCTCTCACAGAACATATGGTCTGATGGCGAGGGAAGGGCATGGGTGTCAAGCTGATGCAGTGCAACGTTACAGGTACTGACGGATAACAGAAGTTCTTCTCCTGGGATGCGGGAGGTCAGTGTCCCCGTTCCTGAGGGCCTGAATGATGTGAATATTTCTACCCAGTGTTTCTGAGAATGAATGTGTTGGGGCTGCTTCCTTGTCAGTCTGTGACCCAGTGAGGCACTGAGCCTTGGAGAGGGACGTAGCTGGATTAGGAGGAGATTCAATCCTCCTACCAGCAAAATAGTCCATAACACCATATCACTCAGAGTCTAGAAAAGATGTTGCAAAAGTGGTGTGGGGGCTGTCATGGCTCTTTCAGGCATGAAAAGACCCAAAGGGCATTTCTGGCTGGGGTAATATCCACAGGTGCCCCAGAGTTGCCTTTTGAGGGAAATTTCCTGTACTATTACATCATTGCTAGAGACGTAAGCTCTGCTGAAAGAGTTGTAACCCCTCCTAGGTCAGAACAGGTATCCTAGGGATTCTCCTGCCAATACCAAGAGTGACCAGGCACTGCACAGGGCAGCCAAAGGAGAACAGTGCCCAGGAAAGTCCCTGTGTCCATAGGGACAGCATGGATAGTCATGCCAACTTTGGCAGCTACAAATTTTGGATCCAAAGTAGAACATGGGCTCAAAACCTCCTCTTAGCAATAATTCCTTTCCCCAAAGTTTTAATATGTCTAAGTTTGTTTTTGCATGTCTTACTGAAATTATGAAAAGCTCAGAATTGTGAGTCACTCAAAGTGGGCATAATTAGAAAAAGTTAGGAGACTTGGTTTTGGGAACAGAAAAGAACCATCATGACAGATACAGATGCAGTCTTAGGAAGTACCCTATTTTTTTTTTAACATCTCTACTGGAGTATAATTGCTTTACAATGGAGTGTTAGTTTCTGCTTTATAACAAGGTGAATCAGTTATACATATACATATATCCCCATATTTCTTCCCTCTTGTGTCTCCCTCCCTCCCACCCCTCTAGGTGGTCACAAAGCACTGAAATGTCACAATTTGTATAGAAACACGAAAGACCCAGAATAGCCAAAGCAATCTTCAGAAAGAAAAATGGAGCTGGAGGAATCAGGCTCCCTGACTTCAGACTATACTACAAAGTTACAGTAATCAAGACACTATGGTACTGGCACAAAAACAGAAGAAATATAGATCAATGGAACAGGATAGAAAGCCCAGAGATAAACCCACACAAATATGGTCACCTTATCTTTGATAAAGGAGGCAAGAGTATACAATGGAAAAAAGACAGCCTCTTCAGTAAGTGGTGCTGGGAAAACTGGACAGCTACATGTAAAAGAATGAAATTAGAACACTCTCTAACACCATACACAAAAATAAATTCAAAATGGATTAAAGACCTAAATGTAAGGCCAGAAACTATCAAACCCTTAGAGGAAAACATAGGCAGAACACTCTATGGCATAAATCACAGCAAGATCCTTTTTGACCCACCTCCTAGAGAAATGGAAATAAAAACAAAAATAAATTAATGGGACCTAATGAAACTTAAAAGCTTTTGCACAGCAAAGGAAACCATAAACAAGACCAAAAGGCAACCCTCAGAATGGGAGAAAATATTTGCAAATGAAGCAACTGACAAAGGATTAATCTCCAAAGTTTACAAGCAGCTCATGCAGCTCAATATCAAAAAGACAAACAACCCAATCCAAAAATGGGCAGAAGACCTAAATAGACATTTCTCCAAAGAAGATATACAGATGACCAACAAACACATGAAAGAATGCTCAACGTCATTAATCATTAGAGAAATGCAAATCAAAACTACAATGAGATATCATCTCACACTGGTCAGAAAGGCCATCATCAAAAAATCTACAAACAATAAATGCTGGACAGGTTGTGGAGAAAAGGGAACCCTCTTGCACCGTTGGTGGGAATGTAAATTGATACAGCCACTAAGGAGGTGCCTTTTGCATGAAGTTACTCTGTGCAGAGTAAAGTCCTTATATACCTGGGTGTGTGGGTGGGAGTGGGGGAGGGAGCTAAAGACATCTAAGCAGAGAGCAGATTATTAGATAAGGATTAGTGAAAGCTTTCTCTGTCTCAAGCTCCAGGGTTCCTATGTTCCTTCTAGCACAAAGAGCAGGCAGTAAAATGTGGAACCATAAAATTAGAGACATATTGGGCTTTGGGGCGAAGGACTTGGTACAGAATAGGTGCCTCCTGTTGTGTGAATTATCCAGGACAAAGCAAAATGAACCTACAAGCAACTCTTTGAAATCCTGAAAAAGAATTATTGAGAAAAGGATCTGGCAAGTGATTCTCAACCAGGGGCAATTTCTGCCTTGGGGACATTTGGGAAATCTGGAGACATTTTGGTTGCCATGACTGAGACAAGTATTACTTGTGGGTGGAGGTCAGGGATGTTGCTAAACATCCTACATTGCACAGGACAACTCCACACAAATAAGAATTAACTGGCCCCAAATGCTGAGGTTGAGAAACTATGGCCTAGTGAGAAAGGAAAATATTTAATTTTGCTGTACTAATGATTATTTTGAAATATTAAAAAATTAAATAGTTTATTTACTTTGCTGTTTTTGTGTTTTGTTAAATATGAAAATATTTAAGTAATTTTGTTTCTTTTCTTTTTACTTTTTTATATAGAAGTATAGTTGATTTACATAAGAAAGTATTTCTTTAGGTTCTTTGGGAATTTCTGTCTCTGAACACTGTTTTTTAAATAAGATTTCATATTCTTCAATTTTCATACCATTTGGGTTTCAAGAATTTATCTTTTGCAATTGGTGAAGTACAGTTGTATAATAATAGTGGTTACCTTGGAGTTGAGGGCAGAGAAGAAGAGAGAGGAGCAGGAAAACTAAGGGTACTGGTCAAGAGAGATTATAGTCTTATGTGTAATATTTTAATTTTTACAAGGAGAAAATAACTTGCAAAATTAAAAATTAAATTTAAAAAGGGAGGGAAGGAAAAACTCAACATCTACCTCTGCAAGGGAAGGAAGGCTATTAGATGGAACTATGAGAAAACAGCAACTTTTAGAATTGGTGTATTGATATGAGGCAGGATTGTCCCTTTATATGGACAGAAAGGCATGGTTTAATTAATGTCACTGTGGTGGTCTCAATATAAAAATGTAAATCGTTCATTTTGAGAATTCTTCACTGGGAAGGCATTCTATGTATTAGGTGGAAAGATAGAATAGAAAATCTTTAGTGTGTAATTCCTAGAATGCAGCATAATCACCCAATAGATAATAACAGCAACCACACTCTACCAAACATTAGTGTGTGCCTGCCTCGGTGCTAAGTGCTTTACATTAGGCTTCTCAGTCAATTATCTTAAATCTGCAGGTGTGTGTAGGTATTCCCATTCTACAAGTGAGGAAACCAAGTTCAGAATAAGTAGTGAGCTGAGCTATACAGCCAGGTCTGTCTTGGAAGACAGCAGGAGCAAGAAGAACTTCAATCCTGCAGCCTGTGGAACGAAAACATTCACAGGAAGATAGACAAAATGAAAAGGCAGAAAACTATGTACCAGATGAAGGAACAAGATAAAACCCCAGAAAAACAACTAAATGAAGTGGAGATAGGCAACCTTCCAGAGAAAGAATTCAGAATAATGACAGTAAAGATGATCCAGAACCTCGGGAAAAGAATGGAGGCAAAGATCGAGAAGATGTAAGAAATGTTTAACAAAGACATAGAAGGATTAAAGAACAAACAAACAGTGATGAACAATACAATAACTGAAATGAAAAATACACTAGAAGGAATCAATAGCAGAATAACTGAGGCAGAAGAACGGATAAGTGACCTGGAAGACAGAATGGTGGAATTCACTGCTGCAGAACAGCATAAAGAAAAAAGGATGAAAAGAAATGAAGACAGCCTAAGAGACTTCTGGGACGACATAAATGCACCAACATTCACATTACTGGAGGCCCAGAAGGAGAAGAGAGAGAGAAAGGACCTGAGAAAATATTTGAAGAGATTATAGTTGAAAACATCCCTAACATGGGAAAGGAAATAGCCACCCAAGTCCAGGAAGCACAGAGAGTTCCAGGAAAGATAAACCCAAGGAGAAACATGCCGAGACACATAGTAATCAAATTGACAAAAATTAAAGACAAAGAAACATCACTAAAAGCAACAATGGGAAAACAACAAATAATGTACAAGGGAACTCCAATAACGTTAACAGCTGATTTCTCAGCAGAAACTCTACAAGCCAGAAGGGAGTGGCATGGTATATTTAAAGTGATGAAAGGGAAGAACCTACAACAAAGATTACTCTATCCGGCAAGGATCTCATTCAGATTTGACAGAGAAATCAAAAGCTTTACAGACAAGCAAAAGCTAAGAGAATTCAGCACCACTAAACCAGCTCTACAACAAATGCTAAAGGAACTTCTCTAAGTGGGAAACACAAGAGAAGAAAAGGACCTACAAAAGCAAACCTAAAACAATTAAGAAAATGGTAATAGGAACATACATATTGATAATTACCTTAAATGTGAATGGATTAAATGCTCCAACCAAAAGACACAGGCTCACGGAATGGATACAAAAACAAGACCCATATATATGCTGTCTACAAGAGACTCACAGACTGAAAGTGAGGGGATGGAAAAAGATATTCCATGCAAATGAAAATCAAAAGAAAGCTGAGTAGCAATACTCATATCAGATAAAATAGACTTTAAAATAAAGAATGTTACAAGAGACAAGGAAGGACACTACATAATGATCAGGAGATCAATCCAAGAAGAAGATATAACAATTATAAATATATGCACCCAACATAGGAGCACCTCAATACATAAGGCAAATGCTAACAGCTATAAAAGAGGAAATCAACAGTAGCACAATAATAGTGGGGGACTTTAACACCTCACTTGGATGAATGGACAGATCATCCAGACAGAAAATTAATAAGGAAACACGAGCTTTAAATAACACAATAGACCAGATAGATTTAATTGATATTTATAGAACATTCCATCTGAAAACAGCAGATTGCACTTTCTTTTCAAATGCACATGGGACATTCTCCAGGATAGATCACATCTTGGGTCACAAGTCAAGCCTTGGTAAATTTAAGAAAATTGAAATCATACCAAGCATCTTTTCTGACAACAACACTGTGAGATTAGAAATTAATTAAAGGGAAAAAACGTAAAAAACACAAACACATGGAGGCTAAACAATACATTACTAAATAACCAAGAGATCACTGAAGAAATCAAAGAGGAATTAAAAAAATACATAGAAGCAAATGATAATGAAAACACTATGATCCAAAACCTATGGGATGCAGCAAAAGCAGTTCTAACAGAGAAGTTCATAGCAATACAATCCTACCTCAAGAAACAAGAAAAATCTCAAATAAACAATCAAAGCTTTCACCTAAAGGAACTAGGGAAAGAAGAACAAACAAAACCCAAAGTTAGTAGAAGGAAAGAAATCATAAAGATCAGAGCAGAAATAAATGAAATAGAAACAAAGAAAACAGTAGCAAAGATCAATAAAACTAAAAGCTAGTTCTTTGAGAAGATAAACAAAATTGATAAACCTTTAGCCAGACTCATCAAGAAAAAGAGGGAGAGGACTCAGATCAATAAAATTAGAAATGAAAACAGAGAAGTTACAACGGACATTGCAGAAATATAAAGCATCATAAGAGACTACTACAAGCAACTCTATGCCAATAAAATGGACAACCTGGAAGAAATGGACAAGTTCGTAGAAAGGTGTAACCTTCCAAGACTGAACCAGGAAGAAACAGAAAATATGAGCTCACCAATCACAAGTAATGAAATTGAAACTGTGGTTAAAATTCTTCCAACAAACAAAAGTCCAGGACCAGATGGTTTCACAGATTAATTCTATCAAATATTTAGAGAAGAGCTAATTCTCAAACTCTTCAAAAAATTAGCAGAGGATGGAACACTCCCAAACTCATTCTACAAGGCCACCATCATCCTGATACCAGAACCAGACAAAGATACTACAAAAAAAGAAAATTACACACTGATATCACTGAAGAATATAGACGGAAAAATCCTCAACAAAATACTAGCAAACAGAATTCACCAACACATTAAAAGGATCATACACCATGATTGAGTGGGATTTATCCCAGGGATGCAGGGATTCTTCAATATATACAAATCAATCAATGTGGTACACCATATTAACAAACTGAAGAAGAAAAACCATACGATCATCTTAACAGATGCAGAAAAAGCTTTCAACAAAATGCAACACCGTTTATGATAAAAAGTCTCCAGAAAGTGGGCATAGAGGGAACCTATCTCAACATAATAAAGGCCATATATGACAAACCCACAGCAAACATCATTCTCAAGTGTGAAAAACTGAAAGCATTTCCTCTAAGATCAGAACCAAGGTAAGGATGTCCACTCTCGCCAATATTATTCAACATAGTTCTGGAAGTCCTAACCATGGCAATCAGAGAAGAAAAAGAAATAAAAGGAATCCAAATTAGAAAAGAAGAAGTAAAACTGTCACTGTTTGCAGATGACATGATACTATACATAGAGAATCCTAAAGATGCCACCAGAAAACTATGAGAGCTAATTAATGTTTGATAAAGTTGCAGGATACAAAATTAGTGTACAGAAATCTCTTGCATTCCTATACACTAACAATGAAAAATCAGAAACAGAAATTAAGGAACAATTCCATTCACCACTGCAACAAAAAGAAATAAATACCTAGGAATAAACCTACTTAAGGAGGTAAAAGACTGGTACTCAGAAAACTATCAGACACTCTTGAAAGAAATCAAAGATGACACAAACAGATGGAGAGATATACCATGTTCTTGGATTGGAAGAATAAATATTGTGAAAATGCCTATGCTACCCAAAGCAATCTACAGATTCAATGCAATCCTTATCAAATTACCAATGGCATTTTTCACAGAACTAGAACAAAAATATTTTTAATTTGTATGGAGGCACAAAAGACCCCGAATAACCAAAACAATCTTAAGGGGAAAAAAATAGAGCTGGAGGAATCAGACTCCATGACTCCAGACTATACTACAAAGCTACAGTAATCAAGACAATATGGTGTTGGCACAAAAACAGAAATATAGATCAATGGAACAGGATAGAAAGCCCAGAGATAAACCCACGCACCTATGGTTAACTAATCTATGACAAAGGAGGCAAGGATATACAATGGAGAAAAGACAGTCTTGTCAATGAGTTGTGCTGGGATAACTGGACAACTACATATAAAAGAATGAAATTAGAACACTCCCTAACACCATAAACAAAAATAAACTCAAAGTGAATTAGAGACCTAAATGTAAGACCAGACAGTATAAAACTCTTAGAGGAAAACATAGGAAGAACACTCTTTGACATAAAACATAGCAAGATCTTTTTTGACCCACCTCTTAGAGTAATGGAAATAAAAACAAAAATAGACAAATGGGACCTAATGAAACTTAAAAGCTTTTGCACAGCAAAGGAAACTATAAATAAGATGAAAAGACAACCCTCAGAATGGGAGAAAATATTTGCCAATAAATCAACGGACAAAGGATTAATCTCCAAAATATATAAACAGCTCATGCAACTCAATATTAAAAAAACAAACAACCCAATCCAAAAATGGGCAGAAGACCTAAATAGACATTTCTCCAAAGAAGACATACAGATGGCCAAGAAGCACATGAAAAACTGCTTAACATCACTAATTATTAGAGAAATGCAAATCAAAACTACAATGAAGTATCACCTCACACCAGTTAGAATGGGCATCATCAGAAAATCTACAAACAACAAATGCTGGAGAGGGTGTGGAAAAAAGGGAACCCTCTTGCACTGTTGATATAGCCACTATGGAGAACAGTATGGAGGTTCCTTAAAAAACTAAAAATAGAATTACCATATGACCCAGCCAACCCACTGCTGGGCATATACCCAGAGGAAACCATATTTCAAAAAGACACATTCACCCCAGTGTTCCTTGCAGCACTACTTACAATAGCCAGGCCATTGAAGCCACTTAAATGCCCATCAACAGACGAATGGATAAAGAAGTTGTGGTACATATATACAATGGAATATTACTCAGCCATAAAAAGGAACAATATTGGGTCATTTGTAGAGACGTGCATGGACCTAGAGACTGTCATACAGAGTGAAGTAAGTCAGAAAGAGAAAAACAAATATCCTACATTAACACATATATGTGGAATCTAGAAAAATGGTACCGATGAACCGGTTTGCAAGGCAGAAATAGAGACACAGATGTAGAGAACAAAAGTGTGGACACCAAGGGGGGAAAGTGGGGGATGGGGGTGGGATGAACTGGGAGATTGGGATTTACATATATACAATAATATTTATTAAATAGATAACTAATAAGAACCTGCTGTATAAAAAATAATAAAATATTTTTTAAAAGCCAGGTCTGTCTTACTTCTAAGCCCACTTTCCTAAGCACTATGCTATACTACATGAGAAATTAGGGGACTCTGCCCACTCAAAGTGGATTAGGGTTTTGTAATTAACACAGGGATGAGTGGCCCTTTTCTAAAATGCTTCCCAGAGTTCCAAATAGCCCTACAGCTTACTGGGTACCATGGAATCATTTCTCTATGTCCAATAAAATGAAGTTGCCTCTAAAGAACATTTTTCTGGATCTGACATTCCTTAAATTCTGTCCCAGGAGCAGTGTGATAATGGAGCTTCATTGTCGTTTGAAAGAAGTTAGGGGAAAAGGGAAATGAGTCCCAGGTGGGGCAGATCTGAATGGTATAGCAGAGGATATGCTGTCCCCATGAATACAAGCAGCTGGGTGTCTGGATGCATCATAAAATTTTATTGTGAAGTGCACAGATGATGGGCCCAGCTGCAAAGCATCAGGAGTGTTTATCATGATCTCCCAGAGCATTCTGGCTGTGCTCCCCTTTGACACTATTTTTTGTGGGCTTAGCCTAATTGAGATGAAGACATCAAAATGACTTCAAGGTGCAGCCCTGCTGGGAGGCCCACCATTGGTTTCCCTCTCTGAAGGTCATCATACCATTTGTCATGATGGACTAGGCCAGTAGTGGGGAATAAATAGTATTAACACGAGAAGATGGCATGACCTGGAGTCAGTTTACTGAACTTTGCTGGGACATTTATATCTGACCAACGTCACCAGTTATCAAGCTCACAGGAGGACCGTCCTATTGGCCATACTTGATCATTGGACAAGATCACCAAATGCTACCATGTTATACAACTATGCATACGTATATTTGTCTTTCAGAGAATGAGACAATCTATAGCGTAAAAATAGTTTTATTCTTTTCCCCTATCTCCATCCATCCCATGTACATGGGCCTTTACAAGCAGTTCTATCCTTGGTAATAATTCCTTCATTTAGATAAAACTTTGCCTTTTCCCTTAAAGACCATGACATTCTCATACAGGGTTCCTCCTCTGAACCACAGAACACAGAAAATGTTTTGAATGACCCTTTTTTTCTCTCCCAAGGATAGTACATAATTAGTACCATTCTAGATGTATAGGAAAGAAGTTAAGTCGTTACATACAAAGGATGCACTATACATTAGGACTGAATTTGCTTACTGAACTCCAGCTGAGAAACGTTTACTTACGCCTAAAGATTTATACAGCTATAGAATTAAGCCATAAAATCTCGTAATGAAAATGTCTCTTACAAATTGTCAAGTGCTATGGTTAACAGGGGGGAAGGGTTGGGGGGAGGGATAGATTGGGAGTTTGGGATTGACATGTACACACTGCTATGAATAAAATAGATAACCAACAAAGACCTACTGTATAGCACAGGGAACTCTGCTCAATATTATGTAACAACCTAAATGGGAAAAGAATTTGAAAAGGAATAGGTACATGTATATGTATAACTGAATCTCTTTGCTGTACACCTGAAACTAACACAACATTGTTAATCAACTATGCTCCAACATAAAATAAAAATTTTTAAAAAATTAAAAAAATAAACTCAGTAGTAGAAGAAAAAAAAACAAGTTGTCAAGTGCAGCATCCCCTTCTTATGCATTAATTCCTAATGACATCCTGAAAAGTGACCAACTAGCCTCTACCTGAACAGCTCAGCCACCAGAGGTAGCAAACATCATTTATGGAGAACCCTCACTGCCAGAATTCTTCCTCTGAATGTGGAAGGAAAGGACCAGATTGTGGGGAACCTTGAGAGCTAGATCAAGACATTTGGACTCCAGCTTGTAGGTAGTGGTAACCCATCCACTCTCCCGCTCTCTGCAGGGCCAGCACAATCCCAAACATGTTCTCCTCTGATATTATTTCAAGGAGCAGCAGCCACAGAACTGCTGACAAGTTTAGAAAGCTGATGCAAAACCAGCAGGTAGATGCTATCAATTGGTAATGCCATTCATCTCACTTAATGGTGATTTACTTGGCAGGGTAGACAGAGCCTGGAGGAATGCTATCACTGCCTGTAACCTACCAAGACTTCCCTGTACCTCCCTGGATAACTTGAAAATACCTCGTTATGATGTCTTATCTTGTTTTCTCACATTATGCCTGGGCTGAGGTTTCAGGTGTCAAGTTGCAGCCTGAAGGGAGATTTATGGTCCTGTTATCAGCTCTAGACAGCAAGAGGCTGTGGTCACATGGTAGGGAAACAATAGCCCTGCAGGGAAGACCACAAGTAGGGCTGCTGGTCAGCACCTGGAATCACCTGTGCCCACACAGTCCCTGTGGGCAGGTGGACTGGGCTGAGTGCTGGAAATAGAAATGTCCCACAGGTCCTGGGAAAACAGCTCGAACCACTCAAATGCTATAAGTACAGTCAATTATTGGCTCAGATGGTATTGCCTACAGCTAAATCCACTGTCACATATTTCAGAGGTGTTAAATCATTCCAGCAACATATAAAATGGAAAGCCTAGCACAGCTGTTTGGGACTAAGGAGGTCATGATAAATGGAGAGGGAGTGAGAGAAGTAACCCCGCCTTGGGGACTTACTCATGCCCATGCTCAAACCATGGAAGAGGCATGCCGTTGGCTCGTCCAGTATGACAGCTGGTATACTCCCACCCTCCAAGGAGAGAAATGAGATTCAACAGGACAACTTCTATAGGTCAGGCATGAGCAAGGGGAGTACAAATCTCATTGTCATAGCGACCACAGGTTTTCTCCAGCTCAGTCAACCACCTACTATTGTGGGTACCCCCTTGTCTAACAAATCCTCCTCAACTATATATATGCACATATATATACATATATATTCCCTATACTATAGGTGTTTTTAAATACATATCCTCCTTGTATCATCATATACACCATGTTATAAACTCCTAAAAGACAACATCTATATATGGCATTTGATAAGTGTCTTAAAATATAATATGATGAGCTAACTCTTTCTCCATCCTTAGCTGGACCCCTGCATTGCTGTATCTTGAACAGACAACCCCTTGTTGATACTATGAGTGGGGTACCCTAGGAGAGAACCTCTCCTAGTCCCCTCCTTCACCCACAGCTCTCTCCCAGCTTTCAGGCATGGGCAGAAAAGATGAGAGCAGACTTCCTTTGACTTTAGGGAAACCCCGACCCTAAACAACAGGGAGAACCATCTAGTTCTTCCAGCCCTCTGCTCAGTCTGCCAGCAGGGAGTTTGGATTTGCCAAAGAGATTATTTTCCAAGAGGCATTAGGCTAAGGTAACCACTTACCCCCCTTGGCCTCCCACACAGATATCATCTGCTGAGTCAGGGCCTGGGCTGAACCTGAGCAGGTGACCTCAGGGGACATGGCTCTAGTGTGCCCATGAGCAGCTGTCTCCTTCAAAGCCTTGCTCAAAGCACAGCCTCTCCAGAGACTCCCTGGTTTATTGTGAGTAATTGAGTAGGAGCTGGACTGCACTCAGCAAATATTTACTGAGTGCCTATGACATGGAGAGCATGCTGTCAAGGAGCCATTTCAGTTCTGTTCAATTCAGCTAACATTTATTTGGAAGCTTTTATTAGTGAGAGGTGGAGTATAATGGGCTCTGAGCCATCCTGCCTGGTTCACATCCAGAGTCACCATCTCTTCGGATATTTTAAACTTGCATGGGTTAATACTTCTAAAATAATTAAAAACATGCTCAACACAAAAGAAGTACTCAATGTGCCTTGATCACTATTAGGGTTATACAGTATGTACCTGGCTAAGCCCTGGGGATGTAATGATCAATAACTTATCTTCCAGCCCACTAGGAAAATACAATCTATAGAAGAGAAGACACAGAAGCAGAGCATTTCAACACAGCTGTGTTCTCAATCAGCCATGACACACTGATAGATCCCAAGCACTTCACAGGTACCCTGTCAAATTGTGAGCAATGTTTACAAGTGATGTAAGTCACAACAAACACACGAAAAGATGCTCAACATCACTAATCATTAGAGAACTGCAAATCAAAACCACAATGCGGTATCACCTCATAGAGGTCAGAATGGCCATCATCAAAAAAATCTACAAACAATAAATGCTGTAGAGGGCGTGCAGAAAAGGGAACCCTCCTGCACTGTTGGTGAGAATGTAAGTTGATCCAGCCACTATGGAGAAGAGAATGGAGGTTCCTTAAGAAACTAAAAATATGGCTGAGTAATATTCCATTGTAGATATGTGCCACATCTTCTTTATCCATTCATCTGTCGATGGACATTTAGGTTGCTTCCATGTCCTGGCTATTGTAAATGGAGCTTCAATGAACATTGTGGTACATTTTTGAGTTACGGTTTTCTCAGGGTATATGCCCAGTAGTGGAATTGCTGGGTCATATGGCAGTTTTATTTTTAGTTTTTTAAGGAACCTCCACACTGTTCTCCATAGTGGCTGGATCAATTTACATTCCCACAACAGTGTAGGAGAGTTCCCTTTTCTCCGCAGCCTCTCCAGAGTTATGTATAGTGAGATGGATGGACCTAGAATCTGTCATACAGAGTGAAGTAAGTCAGAAAGAGAAAAACAAATACAATATGCTAACACATATATATGGAATCCAAAAAATTTTTTTAAAAAAGGTTTCTGAAGAACCTAGGGGCAGAACAGGAATAAAGACACAGATGTAGAGAGTGGACTTAAGGACATGGAGAGGGGGAAGGGTAAGCTGGGACAAAGTGAGAGAGTGGCATTGACATATATACACTACCAAATGTAAAATAGATAGTTAGTGGGAAGCAGCCGCATAGCACAGGGAGATCAGCTCGGTGCTTTGTGACCACCTAGAGGGGTGGGATAGGGAGGGTGGGAGGGAGGGAGATGCAAGAGGGAAGAGATATGGGAACATATGTATATGTATAACTGATTCACTTTGTTATACAGCAGAAACTAACACAACAATGTAAAGCAATTATACTCCAATAAAGATGTTAAAAAAAAAACTAAAAATAGAACTACCATATGACCCAGCAATTCCACTACTGGGCATATACCCTAATTCAAAACCATAATTCAAAAAGAGTCATGTATCACATGTTCATTGCAGCACTATTTACAATAGCCAGGACATGGAAGCAACCTAAATGTCCATCGACAGATGAATGGATAAAGAAGATGTCATACATATATACAATGGAATATTACTCAGCCATAAAAAGGAACAAAATTGAGTTATTTGTAATGAGGTGGATGGACCTAGAGACTGTCATACAGAATGAAGTAAGTCAGAAAGAGAAAAACAAATACCGTATGCTAACACATATATATGGAATCTGAAAAAATGGCACTGAAGAACCTAGTGGCAGGGCAGGAATAAAGATGTAGATGTAGAGAACAGACTTAAGGACATGGGGGTAAGGGGAAGCTGGGACAAAGTGAGAGAGTAGCACTGACATATATATACTACCAAATGTAAAATAGATAGCTAGTGGGAAGCTGCTATATAACACAGGGAGATCAGCTCAATGTTTTGTGACCACCTAGAGGGGTGGGATAGGGAGGGTGGGAGGGAGGCTCAAGAGGGAGGGGATATGGGGATATATGTATACATATAAATGATTCACTTTGTTGTACAGCAGAAACTAACACAACATTGTAAAGCAATTATGCTCCAATAAAGGTGTAAAAAAAAAAGTGAAGGAAGTCAAACAGAGACAAAAATTATGTGATATCACATAATATGGATATGTGATATTATATGGAATCTAAAAAAATGATACAAATGAACTTATTTACCAAACAGAAACAGACTCACAGACATAGGAAACAAACTTACGGTTACCAAAGGGGAAAGGGGTCGGAGGGATAAATTAGGAGTTTGGGATTAACAGATATACACTACTATATATAAAATAGATAAACAATAAGAACTTGAGGGCTTCCCTGGTGGCGCAGCGGTTGAGAATCTGCCTGCCGATGCAGGGGATACGGGTTCATGCCCCGGTCTGGGAAAATCCCACATGCCGCGGAGCAGCTGGGCCCGTGAGCCATGGCCGCTGAGTCTGCGCGTCCGGAGCCTGTGCTCCACAACGGGAGAGGCTGCAGCAGTGAGAGGCCCGTGTACCGCAAAAAAAAATAAAAATAAAAATAAGGACTTGATGTATAGTACAGGAAACTATATTCAATATCTTATAATAACCTATAACAGAAAAGAATCTGAAAAATAATATATATGTATACATACATGTATATCAGAATTACTTTGCAGTACACCTGAAATTAACACAATATTGTAAATCAACTATACTTCAATTTAAAAATAAAAGGAATGTTTGATGCACTACGTATAAGTACTCTAACAGCTATGTTCCTGGGTTAAATTACTGAGCTGAGTGGAAAGACAATATTGTGTAGAGCAGGGAATAATGCCAAGCTTGCACCAAAGAAAAATCACATATTACTAGAAAATGTAAGAAATTTATTTCATAAGTGTATAAGAAAGTGTTACTGGGGCACAAGTAGTTCTATTCAAAGAGTAAGGGTACTCAAGGATACTTTTGTCTGCTAATAACATAACACCCAACTAAAATGAACAATATATAGGAACATTTACTGTCTTGCATAACAAAAAGTTTGGAGGAAGGTGGTTCAAAGATTGGTCGAGAAGCTCAGTTACATCATTCCATCTTCAAACCCAAGCCCTTTGTCTTAATCTTTAGCATCTATCCCCATAGATGCAGAATGGCTGCCATAGTTCCAGTCATCAAAGGTATAGACATGATAATGGTCAGCAAAGAATTCCCCATGGGCCCCTTTTTTTTTAGAGTTACATGTCCCTGAAATCCCATTTGCCCACACTAAATCACATGGTCAAGCCCTAGCTGCAAGAGAGTCTGGGAAAGCAAGTGTCTGACTTCTTTAGCCTCTGTGATGGGAGATGAGCTCCACCAGAAAAGTGTGTAACAAAGAACATCTGCACAGTGAATAGATGAGTTGTCCAGAAACTGTGGACGCTTATTCAAACATTGTGAGTTTTTGTTGTCCTACAATAGCAATTGTTTATTAGTTATTATTAGCTTGTTGAGTGTGGCTTTAAAACATTTAATCCCTACAAGTGTGCAGCCAGATATTCTAGTCTTTCAAAATGGACTACTAACACGGAAAGGCTGAGCACTAGTTCAGTACATGGTAGTAAATGGTACTCATGCAAATGAAATACTATGGAAGGGACTGGAGAATCAGCCAGGAGATCTCTATATATCCACATAGACTTCATTCATTTCATAATTAATTTTTGAACATCTGCCATGTATCTGGTGCCATTTTACAACAGTAAATAAGACTAAGTCTCTGCCCTCATGGAATTTAAACCTAGTGGGTGTGATCACGTCACCTTTAGTCCCCAAGGCCCCAAGATTGTATCGTCCTAGGTTTGCAGGAGTTTTTATTAATCCTATTACCCTCTGTCCTTTCTGCCAGTACTGGTGTCCTTACAATCTGCAACTTGGCAATCCTGTCTATTGTCTGTAAATATTCTTACACTTATAAAAGTGTCCTTCTCCATTAGGTCTGCCAACTTTGAAGAAAAAGAAAAGCAGGACTTCCGTTAATTTGGGGCCCCCTTAAAGTACAGGCTATTCATCTTATTTACAGTGGCAATTTGACAGAGTAGAAAAAAATGCAGACTACGGCTTCCCTGCTGGCGCAGTGGTTGAGAGTCCGCCTGCCGATGCAGGAGACACGGGTTCGTGCCCCGGTCCGGGAAGATCCCACATGCCGCAGAGCGGCTGGGCCCGTGAGCCATGGCCGCTGACCCTGCGCGTCCGGAGCCTGAGCTCCACAACGGGAGAGGCCACAAAAAAAGGAAGGCCCCCTGGCACCGCAAAAAAAAAAAAAAAAAAAAATGCAGACTAATGCAGTCAGCCCAGCTTCATTACCCTTGGTCAAGTCACTTTTTCTTTTTTTGCGGTATGCAGGCCTCTCACTGTTGTGGCCTCTCCCGTTGTGGAGCTCAGGCTCCGGACGCGCAGGCTCAGCGGCCATGGCTCACGGGCCCAGCCGCTCTGCGGCATGTGGGATCTTCCCGGACCGGGGCACGAACCCGTGTCTCCTGCATCGGCAGGCGGACTCTCAACCACTGCGCCAGCAGGGAAGTCCTGGGCAAGTCACTTTTTGAGCCTGTTCTTCTCATCTGCAAATGGGCAAGTTAATAGTGCCTGTGTTGCTAATATAATGCTACAGTAATGCTAAATCTTGGTACAAAGCTAAGACAAAATAAGGGTGCAGTGGCTGGCATAGTGTAGACACTCATTAAATGGGAGGCCAGTAATCATCTTCACTGCTACTTGACCTTCTATTCTCATCTGCCACTTGTCAGACAAAGCCAAGCCCCAGCAGCAGGTGGCCAGGCAGTCAATTAATACCTGCAGATGGCATGGTGATCTGCTAATTGCTCCAGGGTCTCCGGAATCTAAATTGGTGTGGTCACTCAGCTGCCAGGGACATCAGGCTTTCCTCTCTCCCTCCCGCTGCCCACAACACCGCTCCTAAGAATTCCGATGAAAACTCTGATTCTCTGGAGACAGGTCAGCAGTCTGTGTTGTTAAAAATAAGTCCTTTGGACCCTGACCTGACATTTATGAGGAAACAGAAGACACTTGGTGCCATCTTTGATTTCTTTATGTCCATCACCATAAAAAATAAAAGAAAGATGAGGATGTTGACATTTCTCTCATGATTCAGCTCTCTGTCACCCAGACTATTCCCTGACCGAGCATGAGATGAACAGAGGGCCTGAGAAGAGACCAGGAATCTCAAGAAAAATGTCAAATTCAATTATTTATTCAAGTAGCAGAGCATAGTATATACTCACGGCCATGAAGTGATCAATTTTTAAAATAACCAAGTATTTCTACATATATAAATAGATGCTATATTTTTTTTTCCAAATAATCAACTTAGTCTCCTAGCAACTCAAAAAAAACAAAAAAAACAAAAAAACATCTGCTTTTTTGAGCTCTCTCATCACAGATGTCCTTCCTGAGTTTTAAACCACGGCATGGGCCTGGGCTTCCTGCTAGGAAGTATGGGTAGTTTAGCATTTGTTGGGGAAGAGCCTCAGCACATATTTTTCCCTTGCCATTCTACAAACATGGCATGTTACCCATACATCAAAGCATCAGTATGTCCCTGGCACATCCTCTCCTATGTTCTTAATATATGGTGGTTGAATGTAACGGAAAGGAGTAGAGAAGTGGAGGAGGGAGAGAAGGGACACAGATGGAAAGAGAAAGCTCCCCTTTTACAGCCCAAAAGGGCACATGCCTATGGAGCTGTGTCTTCTTAAATAAGAAGAGTAGGAGAAAGAATCTGGGGAAAGGCTAAGCAAATGTGACCCAATTCTGCTAGTTGCCATTCGAGACCAGCACTGATAAGAAGAAGGTCCTTAGGAAATTATCCTTTCATGTCAAACTTCAGAAGCAAACTGCAACTTTGCTGCTTGTATTGGTCAGCTCATGCTGCTCTCACAAAATACCACAGACTGTGTGGCTAAAACAACAGGAGTTTATTTTCTTACAGTTCTTCAGGCTTGAAGCCCAAGATCAAGATGCCAGCCAATTCAGTTTCTAATGAGAGCTCTCTTTCTGGCTTGTAGATGACTGCCTTCTCACTTGTCCTCACATGTCAATGAGGGAGAGAGAAAGAGAGAGGGAGGGAGAGAGAGACGCCTTCTCTCCAAATGTAGTCACATGGAGGGTGAGGGCTTCAACATATGAATTTTAGGAGGACACAATTCAGTCCACAGCACTGCTAAAGAACTTGCTCTTTCTTCAAGCCCCTTACCATACCCTGGATCTCTAGATGTAGTCATCCTTACCATACATTGTTTTCTCCAAGACATGGTGACCCAGGAGCCTCTGGCTCGCTAGAAGCCCTCAAGTTCTACCTTCCCTTGTGATCTCAGGCCAGCCCTGTTTGTAAAACGTCTTTATCAATATTAAAAATTTATAATTTAAAAGGAATTGTTACTTTATCAAAAGACTCCTCAGATAACATATGTTCTATGAATTGTTAAGAGAGAGAGGAGTATCTGGGTGGGAAGGGTTTGGGGTTCCTGCCCTTTGTAAAGTTACTAGAAATGAAGTAAGCCCCATGTTCTTTGCAGCATTATTTACAATATCCAAGATATGGAAGCAACCTAAGTGTCCAACAAGAGATGAATGGATAAAGAATGTGTGGTATGTATAGACAATGGAATATAACTCAGCCATAAAAATGAATGAAATCTTGCCCAACAACATGAGTGGACCTGGAGAGCATTATACTAAGTGAAATAAGTCAGAGAAATACAAATATAGGATGTGAAATGGGTGAAGAGAGTCAACAGGTACAGACTTCCAGTTATAAGTCCTGGGGACATAATGCACAGCATGGCAACTATAGTTAATAACACTGTATTACATACTTGAAACTTGCTAACAGAGTAGATCTTAAAAGTTCTCATCACAAGAAAAGAAAATGTCTAATTATGTACGGTGACAAATGTTAACTATACTTATTGTGGTGATCATTTTTCAATATATACAAATATGGAATTATTATACTGTACACCTTAAATTAATGTTGTATGTCAATTATATCTCAATTTTTAAAAATGGATTTTTGGCAATAAGAGGAACAGTAAGAAATTATCACAGACTGGATGAGGGTAAGAAGACAAAATGAGTAAATGGCATTGTAGTTTTCTGGACTGGACCCTGAAACATAAGAAAAAGGGACATTAGTGGAAAAAGTGCAATTTGAATAAAGTATGTACCTTTGTCCAAAAAAAAAAAGAAATGAAGAAAGAAAGGATTAAAATAATAACACAGGACAATGGTAGATGGACTTTGAGTTGTACCCAACTGTTCTAGAATGTCTCTATTATTAAAACAAGTCATCATGCCCCTCATTATTATTATTATTATCAGTGTTCTCTTGTAAAGCTCCATTTTTCTCACTTAAAGAAAAATATATGGTATGTTTCATATATATTCATATCATATATAACTTTATAACTCCAAAAATGATAGTGATCCAAGGCCATGGAGAAGAAAAGGCCAGGATTCTGTCTTCCTCTCAGAGTCCAGATACATTCTATTTAATTCAGCCAATATTTATTAAGCAGCTACTACAGACCAAAGCTCATTTAAGCACTGAGAGAGCTAAGGTTTAGGAGAGTTGATCATTTGCCATGTAACAGGTCTTTCCTCTCTCCATCCCATACTTTGTGCGTCTTGAGGCCAGGACTGGCAGAAACATAGAACTGGACTAGTGCCCATCTTGGTCTGGAGTGGGAATAGGGCAGAGCTCACAGGCCAACAGAGACTTAATCAGAGGAAATGATGGTAGTGGTGCATCTGAAGAGCCCACGAAGTTCCCCACCATCCCCCAGGCTATTCTCCTCATTTTCCTTCTCTTCTGCTCCCTGCTTCTTCTCTCTGTCTCTTCTGCCTCTTACTTGATTACGTCTTAGAGGGCTTGTGTGGCCCTCTTGGAGATTCCCCATGCACATCAGTGAGAAATCTTGCAATAAAGAAGCTTCTTTAAGCCAATATTTCTTTCCTGAGGCAGTGCGTAGCCCTGTGGATGCCTTCTAGGGTTTTCTGACCAGTTTCCAAAGATTCAAGCCAACTCACTGAGCTACCCAAATTATAACTCTGCAGGTGACAGTGTTGCCTTCAATTCCCCCTTATCTTACCTTCCTAGGCACTTCTGCTCACTTTTGTCATCAACCACATGTCAACCCTACCCCAACTCTATACCTTGCTACTTTAGATTCAGGATCTTCCTCATGACCCTGAGATACAGAAGCCCCACATTTTCCAAAAAAACACTTGATGCTCTAAGCCAGAGCTTCCAACTGGAAACTCTAAGGAATACTTATCCTTAAGGAAGTATTAGAGAGAGAAAGAAAGCTCATAGTTAAATGTTTACATATTACATTCCCCTCTTAGATGTTTACAAGACATATTACTTTATTAAAGGCTCTGAGAAGTCCTGTATTAGAGAAACTTACCTAACCTCACTTCCCCAAATGCACCTGACCTCAGCCTCCTTTTTTAAATTATACCTAACAATGGCGGAAGGCCCTACTATTCCACAGAATATACTTTGAGAACCTCTACTGCAGACCAATTTTCTCCTCTGAACTCCCATCAAATCCCCCGTATTTGGTGTCTCATTCTGCCAGGATACAGTTAGATAATTGAGCTAATAAGGACATGTTTGAGCTAATAATAACAGCACACTGTTTGGTACCAGTTCTTACTCCCCAAAATACTGTGAAAAAAGGTAGCATCATCCACATTTTATAAATGAAGAAGCTGAGACTTAAAAAAGGGAAGGAACTTTCTCAAGTCTCACCTAACTAGGAGATGTCAAGTTGGGATTTGAACCCAGGTCTTCTGGTGACTTCTTTTATGCTAGTCACTCTGTCTATAAGGGGTTAAGATGCTCACTTTCCAGAGCTGTTTACATTTTAAAGTCAAAGAGAAAAAATACTTTAATCCCAGAAGAATGAAATGAATTTTTACTAGCAGGAATCATGGAAGACAGAGAAAGCCAGGGGAGAGGAAATTTGGAGAGGTCGATCCTCCTTTTTATCTTCTAGGTCATAGGCACAAGAAACGTTCTGCCTGTTTGGGCAAGAGAACCAATCATTATGCTATAATCTAAGGTTGTAAGGATATTCAGATAGCCGTGTATTTATATGTAGTCACAGTTCTGGAGTGGTGCTGTAGAAAAGTAACGCCAAATATTCTGATCTGTGCAACCCACACCTTTTGCCATCTATTAATAGCTTAGTCTATGGTTTTATTCGAATGGGGCCAAACTGAGACCTACTGCCCATCATTTATGAAATTTTTCTAACAAAAGGGATATGTCCATATAATGCTAGCTCTATCATGCCCAACATAGTGCCTTTCAAAAACAGAATCAAGTGATTTACTAGATATTTTCTGAAGATAATAATCCTGAGAAATTGGTACCCATTTTCAGCACATATTTGCTCCCCAGTGGATAGCAAGTTCACCCAAGTCCCCAGATCAGAATTCGGGGTGAGTTTTCAATTGAAGAGATTTTTCTGGGTGGCATCCCTTCTAATATATTGTCAGTACAAATGCATGGTCTGTAGTGATGATCTAGTCTGCAGTGAAGCAGAAATGGAATGTTCCTCAGCCACCCAATGGTCATCTCATTAGGCTCCAGTCCAGTTCTGTTTGTACTTCTCCATCACCTTTATTTGCTTAAGAGGCCTGACAAGGCAAACACTCCTGATGCGATGTTTACATTGCAGCTTTCACTGGAGCTTATTAAACTCATCGTTACTTCATATAAGCTGCAGATATGTGACTAGAGCCAGTGAGTGTTGACAGTAAGTAACAGACACCCTGTCACAAGGTAACATGTTTATATACTCCATTGGATGCCTGGTGGATTTTGTCCCTGTAAAACTATCACAGATAATGAAGCTACTATCAGATAAGTGACTATAATAAATGACCACAATTAGGGCTCTGGTTAATGAGAACACTTGGTGGTCTCTCCAGCCTGACTTGGACAAATCCCAGGCCCGAAAAAAAAGGAATCAAAAATCAAATTTAAATGAGGTTGATTTAATAGGACACCATTTGATTTCAAAAAGGAGCCAGAGTTAAAAGAAATCGAGTTTTCATCTTCCCTCCTGACCCTCTTTCCTTCTTTCTCTTACGCTTCTTCCCATCTCAAAAATAAACAATTAGTTAATTACATTCTGAAATCAGATTCCTACAAAATTCTAAGTCACTTGGCATGCTTCCTCCCCAAATGTCCCCATGATATTTAGACCAGTGGAAAACATCACAGGACATCTAAGCTTGGGGAAACTTCTCCAGATGGAAGGTCCTGTCTTGGACTGTTATTGCACCCAGAAGGAAAACTGGAAAAGAGACTATATACCGAGGGGTCTTGGCACGAACTTCAGTATAGCTGGACGGTCAAGGCTCCACTGGGCAGCTGCAAGGTGTGACTGTAATCACTTCTTTAAAGGGTTTTTTTTACCCTAAGCATGCTCTCATTACATGGCGGTGAAATAATAGCACAGAACTTAAGTGCTCTGATGAAAAGGTCTTTAAAAGACTTTTATTTTCTTGTACGTTATAGTCATTTCCAGGATGACCTACAGATTTACAGCGAGTTTTTTATATATATGTATAACTTAAGAATGTACTGAAAGAAGATGTGTAGGGCCCTTTTAGAGACCTTAAAAGATGATGCTAGCAAAGTGGGAAATGATTGGCAGTAAAACACACACTGCACTGCACTGCTCAGTTATTCTTCATCGGTGACGATTTTGTTTATGTCATGTCACGCCTGCGTGCCCCAGGTATCTCTCCACTCCCATTCCCTGACATTTCCCCCCACAAGTCCCTCTCCCCACCCACCTCAATACTGCTACCATCCTCTCAGCCTCCTTGAATCATAACTACATTTTAAAAATTTGGCTGGAGGGGAAATGCTTTTCTGTAAAGTATTTACTCTGGGGGTTTCTATTTTCATTTGACTGAATATTTTCTAATAATAGTTTTAGGCAAAATTACCCCGAATGGTAGAGTGATTCCCCCCTAGGAATAAATGCTTTGGGAGTTGAGGGTAGGGTGGGTGGTGATTGATGGAGCTCTTTGTATATCCCTGTTGCCAGAAGACCTCATAAACTCAGGAAAGCTGCCCAGGCATCAGTCTGTTTACCTTTTCACGACTTTAAAGGTGATTTATTTGACGCTTGAAAACAGGGATCCTACCTCTTGCTGGAAACAGTGCACATTTCAGTATAAACGGTGACTGTCAAGATGCTAAAGTCTCCAGTTGGAGGTCCTTTATCACATTTGTCTTGTTCTAATCTGAATGGGAAGCATCTGCTGGATTCTTAGTACAAACATATTTGAGGGACATTGTCTAAATATACGGAGATAAGTGTGTGTTTATGTACCATATGTACCTATATTTTCCATAACGATTTTTAAAACTATTTATAAATGCCCTGGATATCAGGTAAACAAGAGGTAGCATGGGTAGAGAAAAAGCTTGGAATTTGAGATAGGATCTGAGTCCTTCACTGGCTGGGTTACCCTAATTATTTAATTTAACGTCTTTCAAGGAAGAACTCTGGAGTCAAACCACCTGCATTGGATTCCCAGCTTTACCACTTACTCATCATGTAATCTTGGGCAAGATACTTAACCTCTCTGTGCCTTGATGTCATTATCTATAAAATGGAATAATAATAATGCCTATATCACATAAGGTTGATGTGAAGATTAAATAAGTTGAAGCATGTAGATAGCTTAAAATACTGTTTGGCACATAGAAAACAATAAATGTTAGTTATTATTACTATCCTTGGTAAAAAGAGTAAAACAGTTATACTTACAATGAACATATAATGTAGGAACTAGCAATAGACAAGAATATTAAATACCCTGTACAATGTAACAAGCTATGTAGATGCCACTCACCCATTGAACTGAAGACAAGTCAGCAAGATCTCCATTCCTATCACTAGTCCTAAACACCATGATTTTCATAACTTTTACCCAAACTATGAAAGCAATAAGGCTGGTCATTTGTGTCTTCATTTCACATATGAAGAAACTGAAGGTCAAAAGAAACTGAATCACACAGCTCTTCAGAATATATGTGCATCATCTTAACTAAAATTCTGTGGTATCATAATGGTATTGATTCGTTGGGTAAAAATAAATGGGTACAAGATGAGATGATAGCTATTGGTTCCTCAGCTTCGTGAGGCCCACTTCCCTGCTGGTTCCTGGAACCAGTTTCCCCTTTGGAGGGATCCAACCAGCAGAGGAAATGGTTCCAAGAACAGAGAGAATGTCATTAGCAAGGTCAGTGTTTCCCTGAGACTCAACAATCAAGGGAGGAAATGAGGAAAAGCATTCAACTGTATAGACTGGGTCAAGGGAATTGCTTTACCAACTGTTCTCTTGATCATACTTCTAAGGGACATCAGAAAGGATATTTGATATCAATAAGATGTCTACTTTAAAACAATTGTATGGCTTTTTAGAACTCCATCCATCAATAGAAAAATGAACAAATGCAATGTAAATCTAGTCTGTTATCATAGAGAATAAGGAATTGAGTTTCCTTCTGCTGATGACTGCAAGCCTTCCCAACAACTAGCCAGCAGAAGAGGGTGGGGGAGGACATTTATATCACGAGTACTTTGAGACCACCACACATTTTTCAAGCCTAATTGGAGCTTGTGGTATGATAATTTGGAAGGAAATCTCCGGGGAATCCCATAGGCGCTAAGTGAGGGCTCAAGATATAACCAGTTGACGTGGCCTAGAAAGCTATGTTCAACAGGCAGAGGGCACAAGCCTGAGGAATCAGAAGACAAGTCCTTGGGACAGCAGATGAAGCTGCGTTTTCCCAAGCAATGAGCGGCTGCTCCCTAGAAACCACTAGAAAGCCATCCATTCTGGGAAAAAACCCACCTGCTCCAACACTCCCAGAGTGTCCCCAGCAAAAACTGCTCACTGGCCATGCACTTCCCATGGTCCCCGAGTCCCAACCTCCTCTGCATCTCTCAGAAGCAACAGCGTTAAGAGATGTCTATACAAGATGCCCATCCTCGACCCTGCATGTGCCCAGCTCAAACCCCTGTGAACTGAGAGGACTCTGGAGTCGCCCACCAACTTCTATGATGACAGCTCGTAATTTATTAGCCTCTGCATTTCTCTTCAGGACGTGACGACTGCATGTGTTCTAAGAGGACAGCTGAAGGCCCATTAATCTTCACCCTGGCAAGGAAGGGACTGATGGCAATTTAATTTAACTGGATGGGTGAGGTAGATAGAAAAGACCACAAGGTAAAAATGACAAGATTATTAACTGCGCCCAGAGCCTTCTGTTTACCAAGCTGCCTCAGTAAATGGAAGCGGGTTGGTTAAACGTGGACCAAGGTTCAAGCAAGGTTTACAGAGGGCAGTTTCTGGCAGATGTGGGTAATGGCAAGGCTCCACATTTCCAGGGAGAAAGCAAAGGACTCTTGCGGTTAGAAGAGGAACTTGGGCTTCAACCAGCTTAGCAAGCAGGCTAAAGTTTAAAAGGTCAGGGCAAATTCAGAAATATTTCTCTCCCACACCCACCAAAAGGAAACGGTTGAACTTAATCACCAAGGTCCCCCTTCAAGTCCTCCCCTGACCGACCTCCTATCCAACTAACTCAATTTTTCCTCCTGTCCAAGCTGTTTTGAAAGGCTGAGCTAGAGCTCTTTGCCTGAGAGAAGCAAGTCTTCTGCCGCCACCTCCATCAGCCTGTGGAAGGAACACCTGCCTCAGGCTGTCTCTGAGGCGGGCGTTTTCTACTCACCAGCCCACCATCTTCCCTATAGACAAAGCATCAAGTAAAGACATGTGAATTCCTCTTCGTCAGCATCGACCGTGGATTCTCTCTGTGGGACATTTTCTAAGTATTTGCCTTCCCACACTGAAGTCTAAGAAATCCCAGCATCGAAAAGCACTGCCCCCAAACACAGACCACAGTAAGAGGAAAGTCTTTGCTTTCCCAAGTCCTGGCCTGGCTCAGGATCTACGCACAGACATGTAATGAGGAGATTCCGGACCCTCCTCAATGTCCCAGCTTTAGGCCTGAACTGACCCTGGTCCCAGCTTCCTTCAGGCCCTGCCCTCTGCCCTACCTCCAGGCCCACTGACTATACCAAAGTACAAATCAGCAGAACCACATAGGTGGCCCCCAACAAGGACAACATTCACATTGAAAAACCAATGGGTATTTAATGCCATCTGGTTCACAAAGCACTCATCTGAAATGTGACTCTCACATAGTCCTGGATGTGAACAGGACAAGTATTCATTTCTCCACTTTACAGATGAGAAAACTGAGAGGTTAGGTTTACCAAGGTAGTAAAGAGATGCTAGAATACTTCTACTAGCACTTTTTACTTTAGTACTTCTACTAAATACTTCTAGTAGCACATTTTATAATGTGCTAGTAGAATACTAACTAAAATAGTAAATAGTAAAATACTAAATATACTATTTTAGTAATACTAAAATACTAACTAAAATACTAATACTTCTACTAGCACATTTTACTTTAGTATATATTTTAGTGTGTATATATATATATGTATATATTTTATACATAAATACATATATATTTCAGTATACACACACACACACACACACACACACACACACGCACACACCTGTGTGAGTGACTATCTCTCTGTGGCAAACACTATTGCTCAGCTTCTCAAAAGTCATGCTTCCCTCTTTCCTTATTCACAGAACCAGAATTTTCTTCAGCACTGGCTGGAGATGTGTTAGTCTCCAGAAGTGGACCCAGTTTCTGGTCTAAGGATGGACATGTGCCCCATTTCTGACCCATGAGATGAAAGAAGTCTGCTAGAGGCTTTCAGGAAAGACTTTCTTCATGATAAGAGGGAGGTATTGTGAGGGGAGGCTCTCTTGCCTCACTTTGCCAATTTCTTCTGCTTTTGAACATGGACGGGTGAGGGCAAAATGATTACAGCAGCTGCAGCTATTTTGCAACAATGAGGAAGAAGGCCAAGCAATACAAAGAGATGACAACTCAGAGCCTTGACGTCTTTAGGCTACAAAGCTAGCTTCAGTAAGCGTACTTCTAGTTTAAGCCATACTTCTAGTTTAAGCCATTTTTAGCTGAGTATTTTGTTGATTGGAGCTAAAAGTATTCCCAGCTAATATGCTCCCTGACCAAATGATGAGGAACTCAAGGACAGAGACCATATTTATGTTTGAGTCCTTTTTGGAATCTAGTCCAGAAATACTCACCTAATAAATGTTTGCTAAGATAAAGAAAAGAAGGAAGAAAAGAGTGTACTCCAAACAGACATACCTTAGTGTGAAGAACTTAACAAAACCACTGAAGTAGAACTTTGAATCTTTTACTTGCAGATAACCACTTGGTTCTATTGATACATTACTATAGCTCTTACTATTACTCTACCTCCTTTCTCAGAACTGTTGTCACTATTTCCATACACCTTGACAACTAAAAACCTGTTCTTTTTCATAAAATTGAACAAGTTAGATATGCGTTTCTGCAATGAAGATAGTTTTCCTATTTAAAAATAGAATCACTTAAAGGTTACATTTCAAGTCTGTGAGGGAAAGATAATTATTCAATAAGTGATAAAAATCTAATAATTATTTGAAAAAAATAAATAAGATTCCTGGTACAACACACCAATTAAATTTCAGGGGAATGACAGTTCACTATATTACAAAGTAAATAATTATTGAATCCATAAAAATATCTGAAGAACATATCCATGAACATTTTTCTATAATGTCAGCTTTGGAAGTATTTTGTAAGGCAGAACATAAAGGAAAAAGATGAAATGCTTGAATACATAAAATTTTACATTTTCTGAATATAAAAAACCATCATAAAAAAATTTAAGACAGGGCTTCCCTGGTGGTGCAGTGGTTGAGAGTCCGCCTGCCGATGCAGGGGACGCGGGTTCGTGCCCCGGTCCGGGAGGATCCCACATGCCGCGGAGCGGCTGGGCCCGTGAGCCATGGCCGCTGAGCCTGCACTTCCAGAGCCTGTGCTCCGCAGTGGGAGAGGCCACAACAGGGAGAGGCCCGCATACTGCAAAAAAAAAAAAAAAAAAAAAAATTTAAGACAGAAATAACACTGGAAAAAATATTTGCATTCAAAGAGTCACTGCCTTGATCTGTATAGGAATCTTACAAGCATTCATGAAAGAAAAATATAAAAAAATAATAAAAAATGTGCAGAGGACATTAACTCAAAATTGCCTGAGGGGAAAATACCAATAATAAATAAACTTATGAAAATATAGAATCTTACTAGTAACAAAAGATATTCAAATTGAAATGAGATCCCCATTGCCATTTTTTGCCTACCATATTGGCAAAGATGTTTTTCATTTTATCAAGCGTTTGGAAGAAGTTTGAAAATTGTGCTATCCAGAAGCTCCTATTGGTACCAGAAATCAGAAAACAAAACTTCACAGAAAAAAAAAAAAAGAAAGAAAAAACACAGTAAACCTTTGATCTGTAGTATTATTTTAAAAAGTTACCCTAAGGAAATACTTCTAAGATGAATACCAAGCTTTCCATAAATATGCTTTTTGTGGCATTATGTATAAGAATTAAAATTGGAATTTTAATTGATTTAAATTGGAACCTAAATTAATAGCTTATCTGTGAGTGTTGTTACAGAGCAAATATTGTTACAAGGAAATGCTCCCACAAGTATTAAGTGAAACAAGCAAAGAAAGCATGTCATGGAATTGGGTAAGCGTCTTGTTATAAAATGGAATTTGGTAGTGAGGTAATGGCAGCATGGAATTATTTTTTTGTCTGTTCTGAAGTTTCCAAATTTTTCTGTGAATTATATGTATTATAGTCAAAAATTGTTATTTTTACATGGGAGATATACTGACAACCTCTCTTACTCCAATATCAGAAGCCCCGGAGTGTGCTGTTCTCAGTAGTAATTCAAGTTATACGAATTAGCTCCTAGTCACTTTACAATATTGACACAGACACCCCTCACAAAGATATAATGCTAACAAAATAATTAATATGCATCAATAATAATTTTTTGAACAAATTCTGTTCATGAAAACAGCAAATTTTCCATATCCGCAACCTCTTATACAAACACTACCTTGTATAACTGTATAAGAACACTCCGAGGGACAAACTGGCAAACTGGGGCTCAGAGTGTCTAAGTGCTAAGTCCAGGGAAGAGATAATAACTGCTGGGCTGCTGGCTTCACTACACACTTTGGCCCCTCACGCGAAACTAAGTCTGAAGCCTGTGCCTATGAGTCCCGTTGACTCAAGCACTGTGACCCTGGGGGCCCGAGGCCTGAGAGCCTACTCCAGCCACTGCACAGCCCCAGTTTCTAGCACTGCCAGTGCCCCTCAAGGATCCTCCTGGGCCCTGTCCACCTCTGCCTGCAGCTACGTACCTGTCCCTGCCCCTCCTAGGGAAGGGTGGACCCGCTAAGCAGCATCTGTAGACAGCCCAGGACGGGGCAGGGCTGAGTACGGTCTGACTCAAAGCCTTACGGAAGAGCCAAGCCAGGCAGGAGGTCGTAGCCCAGCCAGAACTGACAAACTGGTCTCTGGCATTTCATCACCTGGGAGCCCTCCTCCTTCACACGATGCTGGGGACCGGCAAGGGGACCTGAAAATACAGCTGTTCCATGCTCAATGAATATTGGTTCTCTGAACGATGTCTTATTACAGGATGATCTTTTTGACAGAACATAAGACAAGCTCATAATACAGATCTAGTTTTGTCCCACCTACTGTCATGACACAGACACCCAAACTCTAAGCCCCGGGCTTTAATCACAATTCTCAGGTGACCTACACACCTTTCTCCATGTTATCTACCCAGTCAGTAGTGACTGCGTCCTCTGGGGCCCAGAGCCAAAGCCGCTACCCTGAAGCCATCACTGTCCTGCCTGCTCTCGCACGGCCCACGCGGATTCCACTGCCCCTCATCAGAGTTCCCAGGGCGCACACTCACTATGTATACTCCCGTGGCACCTACTGACTGTGTTACAACCCGCTGTCTGCTCGTCCGTCTCCTCCGCTGTGCTCTGAGCACCACGTCCAGTTCATTTCATCCCCCCGCCACCTGACGCAGAAGCCGGTACACGGTCACTGCTGTGCTCCTCCAGTGAGGTAGCTGCTTCTCCCTGGTACTTTCAGGAATCCCAATGAAAAAGCCAGCAAAATAGGACCTCACAGCCAATGACAGGGAAGACATGAGAATCCCAGACATTCCTGCCATGAGATGGAAAACATAACTGCAAAACATGAATGAATGAATACATATACATGCTGACATGCATACATACATCTATACATACATACATATAAATGCATATGTACATACATATATACTTTATCTCCCTGGTTTGGGAAGAACCAAAGACATGAGGAAGGTGTTCACAAGAGAAATGACACAATTTGTTCATGGAAACATGGTGCAAGAACTGGGAATGGGCAAGATAATCCGGGCAGGATATCTAGAAAGTTATCTTTAACTGTGAAGCAAGTGCTACTAGATGAAGCTGAATTATTCTGATTATTGAAGCACTACATGAACCAACCCAGAAAAAGCAGTGCCTGGTGGTGGCATGGATCTGTTGAATACGTTGAATGGAGGCCATAACACAGCCAAGTAAACAGAGGAGGAGTGAAACAGCCTTTACTCCAACCCTTTATTTCACACGTGGGAGAATTGAAACCCAGAGGGGAGAAGAGCTGTATCAATACTACCTGGAGAGCTGGGTCTAGAACTCAAGTCTCCCGGCTTTCAACTCATTGGACAGGGGACTTCCTCCCTTAAAAAAAGCAATATGGCAAATTAGAAAAAAAAATTAGAAATTTCAGAGAACTTGGTTATATTGTGTATGTTGGTGGGGAAATATACACTTTTGGGATATTAGACACTTCAAAAGCGCTCTCTTTTCTTGCTGCTGCGGCTTTTTATCTGGCATGTGGGGTAAAGGAAAAGAGGAGCAAATAAAAAAAGGAGAAGGAAAATATCACACAGCCTCCTTCCTGCTCTCCTTCTCCCTGCCCTATACCCAGCCCTCCTTTCTCTACCTGGTACTTTCAGGAATCCCAATGCAAAAGCCAGCAAAATAGGACCTGCCCCAGGGAGTCTGAGCTCCATGACCTGTCACAACCACTAGACCCCAGGGCAAAAGTCAAACCATTCCCCTCTAACTCTGAGAGCAAAGGCATGTCTGTGTTACCCTCTCCGCTGCCCGCCTCCTAGAATCTCCTCTTTGACCTTAGAGACTTAAGCGATCTCTTTCTTCTGCCTTGAATTCAAATCCTGAGACTGTGGGCTTGCCCCTAAGACTTGGGATCCCCTCCCCCATCACATCCTAGCCCCCAAGTCTTTCACTATTTCTGACCCTTTGAATCACAGGACCTTAACTCCTGATTTAAAGTCCTAATTGGACCCTTTCCCAAACCTCTCCAAGTCTCAGTAGCACATAAAGGTCTTCCTAGAGAACCTGGCAAATCATCCGAACACTTAAGTTGGAAATGATTGACGAGGGAGAAAAAAAGTGGTCAGTGCTGAGAAATATAGTCCAAGACAGTTTTTTGCCCATCTACAAATATTCTGGATTAGTATAATCTAAGAATTAGTGAGGAAGATACCAAATTATCCCAGAGGTGTTGTTAGACTAGTTCCTCTTTGAAGTGATTGATTTCATTATTATTGGGTTGGCCAGAAAAGTTCATTTGGGTTTCCTGTAACATCTTACAGAAAAACCCAAACGAACTTTTCTGGCCAACCCAATATTTTCGTAATCAGTTAGAGAAAATCATCATGTTTCATTATATACACCAAGCTGGAGAGATCAAACCCAGATACCAATTCCAGCTTCACCACAAAAGATAGTGTGAGTTTGGGGAGGTTACTCTACTTCTCCCAAAGTTCAATTTCCTTAACTGGAAGAATGAAAACAATAATATCTACCTCAGGTAGATTATTTCTTGTGATTAAATTAGCTATGGTACAAAGACCTGGCACATAGTAGGTACTCGATCAAAAACTAGTTCTCCCCTTCAATTTTCCTCCTCTGCAAATTATTCAGAATGTATCATCAGAGCATGAGGAAGCTACTACCACCTGGTGTACGGGTCTCAAAACTGTATAAGCAGTAGCAAAGGTGAAAATACAACCCCAACTCAGGAAAGCACAAAACCAAAATTCAGAAATGATGGAAAGCCTCATACTTAAAGTATATCAATCATATGTTGTTTAGAGGCCACTAGAGATGCCAGGGTGACGGACAGAATTAATCAGGGCAAACTTCCTGGAAGAGGTACATCTTAGTTTGAAATGTAAGGGGAAAAAGGAAAAAGGATGTGGGCTGATTAGAAAGAAGGAAAAACAATTTCCTGTGCAAGTTGCGGGGGAAATCTTTGAAGCAAAAGAGAAAGGTCTTGGAGAGCACAGGGTGACACATAATGTCAGCTGGAGCCTTTGGCACAGCCCAGCCTTTTAAGCCTTTAGGACCTTTGATCACAGAAGAAAATAAGAGAGAACATGAGTGGCTGGGTGTAAGTCCCCCGCTTTGCAGGGCACCTATCCCAGGACAGCCAGCTGTCGGTACTCAAGCACAGCATCGCTAACCTGTGGGTGTCCTCCTTTTGAGTCGGGACTTGCGTCCATGGGCAGAAGATTTTAGAAGCAACCATGTAAGACCATTGTGACAAAAAGCCTCAGAAAAGGGTGGAAATGTGTTCCTCCTCAGGCACAGAGGTCATAGGCAGAGGAAATCTCCTCAAGACAGCAGTTCTGGCTTGCTCATCTGGTGTCCCCATAATTCCTAGCTCAGAGCCCAGTGCCTGGAGGAAGCACCTTACATCCCTGTGAAGTTGGCTTCCCCACCTGCTAATGATCTGAGGTTGGCCTGTGCAGCAAAGTCCCTACCCAGCTCTCCACTCTGCACCCCTTCCTCTGCATTCTGGCCACACATATTCTGAGACGTACAAAAGAAGACACATGTTCTGTGGAGGTGCCGTAGAAACATCCTGAATGCAGGGATTTTCCTATGTCTCCACCCACCTGTCCCTGCTAAGGGCGTCATGAAGCAAAGAATCCTATCTCCCCAAATCTAGAGGGTCCTAATGGTGTCTCTATTCTGCTCTTCTGCAGGGCATGAAAGGTCACCGAGGCAGGGGCAGTGGCAGGAGGGATGCAACAGAAAAATCAGTCTCAGAATAGTGGTCCCTCCCAGTGGTAGACTTCCAAGTCAACCTTGTTTCTGCATGACAGCACCAATATTTTCTCTCCATAGAGCACACCCTTCCCTTCAGCCCAGTTCTGCCAGAAGACTCCCAAACGATTAAACCACTCATCCTTGGCAGGCACCAATAATATCATTATGCAGTTCTGATGCCACTTACATCCCAACAGCTCTATGTGGTGGCTGCTGGACTATTGCAGTAAGAGGATTTGCCAAGGGCTGGTTGCCATCAGAGTTCAGTCCTCTTGAGTTCCTCACCACCACCCCCCCGCCCCGTACTCTCATCCTTTATAATCCCCAACCACCCCAATTCCAGATGTTGCCTTCAAACATGGACCATGACCTTGGCTGGGCTCTACCCCACAGGCTGATTATGACATAATGACTTCTGCCCTGTGACCATGGGTCTAGCCAAGCCTGACCCTCACTCTATCGATTCGCCCTGAGTCATTTATCAACAGGGTGACTGATTCCCGAAGTCTGAGTGAGCGGGAGAGGTATTTCATCAAGACATCTGACACCTTCCTTTGAAGGGTGAATGACAGAACATATGAATGCCTCTGATTAACATCTAAAGGCAGCCTGGCCGCCCTGAAATCGCCGCTCCATGGAGCGGCTCTCCGTAAATCCAGCCGGCTCTCAGGATAGGGACCTCTACCATGTCAACTCATTTATCAGCAATTCCATCTGCTTCGTTTGGGGGCATTCCATGTGTCCGTGGTCCTGTCATGTCAGGGCCTGGCGCTGCTCCCTCAAGGGTTGCTGGCCTCCACAAAAGGCCTAATCCAGGCCTGTCATCTTGCCCGGTGATAGCTGGAGCAGCTGTTGTTTCTTCCTCTATCGTATGGTGGTTGCCAGAGAGACTTAGGGGCGCGCCACCTGATTGCCATGCTTGGAGCTAAATCTGTGTGCGCATGATCTTCCCTTGAAACTGTAGGAGGGAATGATGCCCCTCTACCTTTTACACCAAATTGATTTAATGTCTTCTTGAGGAGTGGTGAGCTCATCCCTGTTCCCCTTCGACTTCAAAAGACCAACTGTCTCATTAACCTAATTGCCTGACTCTAAGTAACTAGCTTAAATTACCAACTAACGGATGGCCTTTTCTGTCCAAACAAGACATTCTAAAACGTTCCTACTCAAAAGAAATTGCTTTCAGCCATGACGGATGGATGTCTCCTTTAGAGGATTATTACGATAATTATGGTAGCTACGCTTCTAAGCCCTGAGAAATTTTTAAAAGAAAGATACAAGTGGCAAATTTGTATAGATTACCAACTGTGGAATCCTTTCTCAGAGACGGCATTTTGAAAAGTTTGTCATTCAACCAACCTACACGAAATTACAAAGACAATTAAATGGCAGTACTACGGAATATTTGTCCTTTTGGGGGGTGGGAATCCCTCAGGAAAAAGAATACTGCAACTATCAGTAGCCCCTGTTGGCTACATTAAACCTAATAAAATTACTAATGATAAATTTCTTGTCAATGAGCGTTCCCTGCTGTGCTGCTTTGCAAGCTGCTTTGCCAGTGAACGAGGCAGGGAGGTTGAATTATTGGTTAGACTCATTTTATTGGCTTGGGATTTGGGGGGCAGTGGGTTATATGGGAGATTCTTTTCATGTTTTGCTTTTTTCTCCTCAAGAAGCATCTGGTTTTGTCTTTAGTTTCAAATGTCCATAAAAAAAAAAATCAGGGCGATCATTAGAAGGTGGGAATTTGTACATGGGAGCTTCCCAAAACACCTGATGTCAATCTCAGCCAGTGTGCCAGGAAAGGTTGCCCAAGTCTCAGCAGGGGGAGCAGTGGGGGAGGAAAAAAAGGGCAGCATTGCTGGCCGTGGGCCTGGCTGAGAGGAGGGCCCTGGGAGAGGAAGGGAGGAGGGTACCTGTTAGGAAGTGGCAAAGAGAAAGAGAAGCTGTGAAATGCGTGGCTTGAACCTGTGCTACAGATGGCTGCAGCCCCGTGGGCTCGTGCACCATCACCCAGGCCCGGCCCCAGCCTCTTGCTGATCCAAGCTTGGTTTTAAATTTCTCTATGGAGATGGCAGCTACGGTATGCAGGGTATCAGAATTCCACTGCCAGTCTTCAGAACAGCATGGGTTCCTGCAGACAAGATAGGCAGCATAATTTCCTGGGACTGAAACCTGAGGGAGAGAGAGGACCGGTGCTGATTTCAGAGTGTGGTTTCCTGAACTCCCGGAATCCTATTACCGCTCAGTCCCTTTAATGTCAACCCAACAGCCTTTTGCTACCTTAGACTAGGGCACTGGGGATAACAAAGAGAAACCCAAACCCTGGACTGAGACTCGGCCTCAAATCTCTCAGGCCATCTCCGCTTAACTGGAAGGGCCCGGACTCAAGGTTTCCATGGAAATGCTGGAGCATGTGTCTGAGCAGCTAACTCTGGCACGGGACCCTCCTCTGAGAAACACAGCTCAGGGATCAGGACCGCAATCCCGCCCGCAGCTCAGCGGTGGGCTGGTATTTCAGTGCACTTGCAGACTGGTTATTCTCCAGACCCGTTCTCTCTGCTCTGCCCTGCCCTGTACCCAAGGAGCTGACTTCTATGAACCTTATCTCCCCGCTTAGCTGATGGGATGCAGCAGCAGGAGGTCAGGGCAGGGGTGCGGCGGAGAGAAAACAGGTGAGAGTATTTCTTCCTCCTGTTCCCTCCAGGGACAGGGGACAATATTGTGAAGGTGGCCGTGCCTTCTACCTACAGCCATAGATGAGTGTGCTGTCTTCGCCAGCTCTGGGCTCCAGTAGCACCATTCTTTGTGTGGGAGACTGAATAATGGCCCCTGAAGATAACTAGTTTCTAATCCCTGGAACCTGTGAATGCTACTTCCTATGGCATTAGGGACTTTGCAGATGTGATTAAGGATCTTGAAATGGGAGATTTTCCTAGATTATCTGGATGGGCACTAAAGGCAACACGTGTGCTCATAAGAGGAAGGCAGAGGGAGATTTGACACAGAAGGAAAGCTGTGTGACCAGAAAAGCAGAGACTGGAGTGACACAGATGCAAACCAAGGAACTCCAGCAGCCACCAGAAGCTGAAAGAGGCAATGGATGGGTTTTCCTCCCGCACGCTTCCAGAAGGAACCAGCCCTGCCAACACCTTGACGTTAGCCCAAGGAAACTCATTTCAGACGTCTGGTCTCTAGAAGTGTAACAGAATAAATTTCTGTTGTTTAAGTCACTCAGTTTGTAGTAATTTGTGACAGTAGCTCTAGGAAATATGTACACCTCCCCAGTCCTTAGACCTGGGATCAGAATGGTTTCCCAGCTGTTACTAGATCCTCCACATCTCTTGTGGGTTCCCTGAATCCTGTCCACTCCACAGTAAATAGTCCCTGCTGAAAAAGTCTCTTCAAAAATCTGCTGAGTGTGTTTTCTGTTTCCTGCCAGAATCCTATCTGATATATTCTACTGCATTCAAAACAAATTTAAGATAGAATATCAAAAAATATAGGGTACAATAAGATCCTGTTCACTGAGAAAAGAAAGAAAAGAGAAAAGAAAGAAAGAAAACATGGATAAAAGAAAAATGCTGCCAAGACTAATATTAGTGTGCAAAATTCACACCATACAGCCCTGAACACTTTTCAGGAATTAGCCCGCTAAGCTTCCCAGCAGCCAATGCAAAGAGAAAAAGCATAACCAATTTTAGTTTACTACTTCTTAAACTAGCCTGATAACAGGAATCACCTAGATACCTTGTTAAATATCTAGTCATCACCTTATCCAAGACCTAGCAAGGCAGAACCTAGCAGACAAGCAGTAAGAATCTGGATTTTAACAAATATCCAAGATGAATTAGATGAGTCACAGCATCTATAAGATAAGAACACAACATGGGAATCATTGACCATGGGAACAATGTTAAAGATGTGAAAAAAAGAGCCATCATCTCAAGGCTGGAAAGATGTCTGCCATTGAATACCCTTCCAGCTTGGCCGAGCACTGTCTTCTACACCCATAGAGCACACGGCTTATACGACAAAAGAAGTGATCTTAATCACGAACAATAAGATGACAACTTAACTGTGCCCTAAACGAAGATGCATACAGTAGTGGATTCCTGTATTGCCTCTTCAGTTTCCATTCTCTGTTCTCCTTTCCAAATACCCTCCCTCCCAATGTGCTTTCAGGGGTCCCCGTGATCAGGACTAAAGAAGCCACCTAGGCAAATGCAACCAGATGTTCCCTTCCTCTGACCATAATGAGTAGAGCAAGAAGGAGTGTGTGAACTAAGCCAACCCCACCAGGCCTTTTTCTGGGAATTCTGGGTTACAGACAGTTTCTTATTCAACACAGTATAGTATGTACAGCTATGAGGGAGGCCTTGATACCAGGAGAGAGGCCAGGTTGAGCATGAAATGAATACAGCGAGAAGATGAGAAACCCACAGAAAACAGAACAAGAGCCTTGATCAAACCATGCATGAAACTGACTCTGCCACTATACTTTTTCAATCATGGGAAGCAATAAATTTCCTCCATTGGTTATGCTAGCTTAAGCTGAGCTCTTTTTTACTTGCGTCTAAAGCGTCCTACACAGTGTAGCTATTGTATTTATCTAAACATTTTCGATTGAAAATCCACACTGAAAATTTTATTTTTTCAATAAAAAAGTGCAGAAAACTAAATCCTCGGAGAGAGATAAACACTACCCAAAGGAAGCATTGAATTCTTTTCAGTCACTAAGGTGATTTTAGGGAATATTGTTTTCTCTCCTCCTGCCCACTCTACCAAAAGGATCGTGAAATATTCTGATTTTTGTCCTTCTCATGATCGTTAACCTTCACCAGGCCCTAGAGATGCAAACAGAGACTAATCTCGAGCTTATTTTTCTTATCTGCTATTGTAACATCAAGCTTTCAGATACTTCCCGGAAAGTATTTCAGAGATTCAGTGACTTAACCCACCAGCCATCATTAACTCCCTAAAACCAGGATGAGCAGTCATTTGGGGAACATCACATCATCCTCACCTCTAGGCTGTATTCAGTGCTTAGTCAGGAGGGGGCTGTTGGGATCCAAGGGGTTAAAGACAGAGGAATCAATGGAAAATGCACATTCAAGGGAGACTGATTACATCTGGGGGACTCTGGCTGTCCTTTCCCAACCAATTCAGCTCTTTTAAATGACTAATTGATTTCTTAACTGGAATCGTTAGTACTTAGTCAAAACCATCGACTAAAATTCTAAAGCCTGGAGCCTAATTCACAGTCAGCATAAAATATTACTGATAAGGAGTTCTTTTTGACGGATATAGAATTTCAGTTTTGAAAGATGAAAAAATTATGGAAACTGGATATCTTACCACTATTGCACTGTACACTTAAAGATGGTTAATATGATAAATATTATGTTGTGTGTAGTTTACCACAATTTTGTGTGTGTGTGTGTCTGTGTGCGTAACTGAAAGGGGAGGAGAATTAACTTTTATTGTCACCAGGTAAGGTTTGGACTTTGTATATGTAATAATAATAATAATATCATCCAACACACATGTAGTAGTAATTTCGGGGTTTTAAAAATTTATTTTATTTATTTATTTTTGGCTGTGTTGGGTCTTTGCTGCTGCGCGGGCTTTCTCTAGCTGTGGCGAGCGGGGTCTACTCTTCTCTGTGGTGCACGGGCTTCTCATTGCGGTGGCTTCTCTTGTTGCGGTGCACAGGCTCTAGGTGCGCGGGCTTCAGTAGTTGCAGCATGTGGGCTCAGTAGTTGTGGCTCACAGGCTCTAGAGCACAGGCCCAGTAGTTGTGGCGCACGGGCTTAGTTGCTCCGCAGCATGTGAGATCTTCCCGGACTAGGGTTCGAACCCGTGTTCCCTGCATTGGCAGATGGATTCTTAACCACTGCGCCACCAGGGAAGCCCCAGTAGTAGTAATTTCAATGTGCCAGTTACTCATTCTTGAGTGCTTTTCACTTACCTAATTCAATTCTCACAACAACCCTATAGGTAAGGTATATTATTATTATTATTATTATTATTATTATTATTATTATTCCAATTTCCTGATAAGGAAACTGAGCCATGGAGAAGTTTTCAAACTAACCCAGAGTCATCTGAGCTGGGCTGAGCTATAAGCCCATTCAGTTTATGCTCTTCATGACTGCCTCTCCACCATCTATTATCAGGAACTATTACCCCCTTTTTACAGAAGCAGGAATTGATGCTCAGAGTTAAGAAAATGGACCAAGATCATGAAGACAGTGAGTGCAGAGACCAGACGGAAATTTAGCCTCTCTAGTTCCAACGCCTATGTCAAAGGTGTGACCTTGAAAATACTGTAAGGGAAGAATCTCAAACAGTATTGGCCTCAGATCTTCTTTACCATCTTAAAAACTGAGGATGCTAAAGGGCATGTGTTTGTGTGATTGTGTGTATTTATATTTACCTGTAGATTAGTTCTGTCCAATAACTTCCTATGATGATGGAAATATTCTTTATCTGCACTGTCCAATGTGAGAGTCCCTGGCCACATGTGGCTATTGAACAATGGAAGTGTGGCTGGTACGGCTGAGGCAATGAATCAGTGAGGCTGAAATATTTAAATGAATATTTCATTTCACTTGCATTCATTTGAATGTAAATAACCACACAGCACAGGTATAGATATTAAACTAAGTGTGCTAGAAGTACATCTTGAAAAGTACTAGAACATGAACACATTCCACAGGCCATCAGAGCCATGACGTCACCATGCCTAATGGGACTTTTGGGAAACTCCATTGTACACTGGCAAAAAAGTCAATAACCTTTTATTGTGAAAATAGTTTTGACCTCAGGAGTTCTCTGAAAAGGTCTCAGAGACCCTTAAGGATCCTGGGACCACACGTGGAGCCTTAAAGGACTGACAAGAAGAGCTCAGCTCCTCCCTGTTCGGGAGGAACAATGCTTCATCCACCCTCCTCTGGGGCTCCTCCCTCCCTTTGAGGGAGACTTTTGCCTCATCCCTGCCCCCGTAGTTGGTTTCTCTTGCTCACAGACCCAAAGTCCTCAGTGTGCTAGAGCAGGCAGGCAAGAGACCAAGGGCCCAGTCTGGATCAACACAGAGGACCTAAGGGAAGGAGAGCAGAGACGGTGGCGGGCTTGCTGCAGGAGAATTTTCCCTCCGAGCTTCCAAGTCTCCAAGGCAGTGAGGATCAAATCAAGAAGTAGAAAGAAACGCAGAAAGTGAAATTCAAGATGCTGGAAAAGATGGAAAGGCCTCTTCTCCCTGGAGTCTCCCCTTCTCCCCTCCTTCCGGCAGGCAGGAAAGAGGAGGCTGTTCCAGGCGGGGAGGAGAGGACTTCAGAGGGTCTTCTGGGGCAACTCAATCAAAGAAATTATTTTCCCACAGACGAAGCCAAGAAAATCGTAATGGCTTTCTCCTGATTGAGGAATAAATCTATTAATTTATGGCCCAGCCCCAAACCAGTTGTGTCAACCCCGCCCACCCCTTTAAAAAAAAAATGTGAGAAATGCTTCAAAATCCCACTTATTTTGTTGGTTGCCATCTTCTCCCTCCTATTTCCCGTCTCTCTTTTTTCACTCTGTTCTTTCATACTCCACCCTCCCCCTCTTACTCCTGCCTCTTCACCTATTTTCCAATAAATGGCCGTCTTTGTCAAGGCCACATCCCTCTCCCAGGACGCACCCAATTCAAGGTGCTAAAGTTCCGCAGGTGCGACTCTTCACTTTCCCCACGCAAAGTAAAGAACCACTGACAAGAAGAATTAGGTGTCCTTGGAGAGACGCTGTAACAGCAAGGCACTCCTGCCTAAGTGGCCTTCTGCATCCCGGAGCCTGCGTTTTAACCAAGCCTGGGGTCTCGGAGAGTTTCCAGGTACACAGACCCGGGCCCAACAGTAAATCAAAAGAAAGCAGAGGGTGGAGAGAAGCCGGTGTCAGAGAGACTCACAATTACTACTGCAATTAACACGCCCCACGGGTAATTGCTAGATGGCCAGTATTTATGGACTCTGCCACCCTGAAGTTTTTAGAACAGTGCCTGACACAGAAGCACGCAACAATTTACTATGTGTCAGTTGTAAAGCTGTGCCCGGTATTATTGGTTAAACTGTGTTAAGCTAAACTGTCCTTACAGGGGCTTGGTTATGTGGTTACACTGCAAGGCACCAGTCCAGGTGACAACACGAATAAAAGGACCTGCCTTGCTCTGGCCTCAGTGTTCACAGTTCCTGTGTGCCGGTATGGCCTGGCCTGGGAAACCGTGGACACATTTGGTGCTAAGCAGGCAGCGATGAAGTGTGAGCGCTCAGACCTCTACCTAGTCGCCCCCGCGTTGGCCTTCCTGCCCAGCCGGTTGCGGACCATCTTCGCCTCCACCGACACCCAAGGACCCAGTTCTCATTCAATCTGGCTTTTTTTTTTTATAATTAATTTTTATTGGAGTATAGTTGCTTTACAATGTTGTGTTAGTTTCCGCTGTTCAGCAAAGTGAATCTGCTCCACGTATACATTTATCCCCTGTTTTGGGGATTTCCTTCCCGTTTAGGTCACCACAGAGCACTGAGTAGAGTTCCCTGTCGTATACAGTAGGTTCTCATTACTTATCTATTTTATACATAGTGTATATATATCAATCCCAATCTCCCAGTTCATCCCACCCACCCACCCCCTTCCCCCCTTGGTGTCCATATGTTTGTTCTCTACGTCTGTGTCTCTACAATCTGGCTTTTTGATGGGCCCTTTTATCTGTCACCGGTGGAAGGGCCGAAGACTGAGTCTAGGCCTCGACGTGACGCCGGGCGTAAGCGACACATGGAACCGGTGACCTGTTCGCACTGCGGACCATTCAGCCCTACACTGGGCTTACAATCCCACCCGCACCCAGGGCGCGATTCCCAACCTCCAGTAGAGATGCGCCTCTGAGTAGGTTTCCTAGGTTTGAGCCCACCTCCCGCCCGGATTTTCGTTTTCAGCCGCTCCCTCCAGGGATGTTTACGGGCTTAGCGGTGCAGGAAGGAGAGACTCGTGGGCACCATACACGGCCGGGCGCCTGCGGCCCCAGTTCGCGGCCTCGGCTCGTGTGGCACCATCCTGCTGGTGCGCGGGCCTCTGGAGCCAGAAAGTGTACACAGACCATAAATTTCCCGCCCCGCCCGGCGCTGCGCTCCGAAGCCGGGGTCCGCCCGCCTCCCGCCGCCTCCCGGCGCCGCCCGGGTGGCTGAGACGGGCGGCAGAGCGCTGCTGGTAGCGGCGGCGGCGGCTGCCCGGGTCGCCTCGCTCTCCCGTCGCCGCAAGGGCAGCACAGCAGCGCTAGGAGTCCGGCCACAGCCTGCAGGAAGCTCCTCTCCACAGCCAAGGAGGTCGCGGTGGAGAGATGGAGCGGAGTGGGAAGGAGGCGAGGCCTGGGGGAGGCCAGGAGAGGATGGAAAGAGAAAGAGGTAACTGAGCGCGGAGGGGAAAGCGCCTTTGAGTTCAAGACCGCTCACTTCTGTCCAGCTGAAGGTGGAGGGAACAGTCAGTGCACGTGGCAACCAGTCGCTTAAAGGTGTTTTTGTAGTAGGCCCTCACCTCCCGAGGTGGTCATCCTCTGCCTACCCGGAATGCGCTCTCCCTACCCGGAATGCGCTCTCCCTGGGGGTGAAGCGACTGGATTCTTAATAGATTTCTATGTGGTTGCATCTACACTCACAATTTAAGGTGGGTATTTGATAGAATGATCCGAAAAGGTCATCAAAAAAGAGAGCAAAGCTTTTCGTTGAACTTTGAACTTTTTCTTTGTAGAGTGACTCACAGAAGCCCACCAGTTCAGGAATTGTGGCAAGAAACTTGTGGGTTTCTGAGTCGGAGGTTTGGCCACGCCCCCTGCCAGCTGAGTAGGTACCAGGATCAAACTACCCAACCTCTACGTCTTACTCATTAAGAGTGGAAGAATAGTGTCTTCCCGCCCAGTGTTGCTGTGAAGGTTAAATGAGATACAAGATTTTCAATTCCCGCTGAAAGAGTGGAAGAGAATCGTGTCTGTTTCCTCTACTTTCACTTGCATGCCCCCACCGTGGGTGATTTCAAACCGCGAAGAAAGGGGCGTCCCCATCCAGGAGAGATTAGCGGTGTGATGATGGTAGTACTGGTGACAGTTTAATAACAATTTCCGCTTCTTGCGCGGGAATCTGTTTACCAGGATCACTGTGACCCTGCTCTGTGTCAGGTATGTTCCCCTAACGTAAGTAGAGGGGATACTGAACTGCCTCCAGGTTGCTGAGCAAATTGACTGTCAGGCATCGTGGAAGAGGATTCGGGAAGCAGGATGGGTCTCCCTACGACCATTCTTCTGAGATAGGAAAACCGAAAAAGGTGGGAAAGAGACGAGAAAGAAAGGTTCCGGCTGCTGAAACTTTTGGTTCGGAGGACACACTTCCGGGAGCCTTCAGATCGCTGCAGCCGGAGCCGCCGCCAATCCCTAAACCAGAACCCGCCCAGCACGGAGTCGGGGCTCAAACCATGGGCGCGTGTGTTGATGGATGACAGGGAGGCTACGGGTGGCCCGTGAGTCACAGACACATCGCCCTCGGCTCCTGAATAATGCCTCTGGGGAGGAAGGGCCCTTGAGGGTCTTTTATGTTGTTTTTAGGGGCCCATTCCTTTTTTTTAAATCATAAAGTAAATCACTGCCTTTCGGTACATTTTGGTTCATAGACAAGGCTGGAGTCCACCACCTCTGGGAGTGCCAGGTCGCTCCTGTAAAGTCACACACCCTGCCTCTTACGTTGTCCGCCTTGATCGCCCCAGAACCGAGCCAGCGTGGCCCAGCTCCTCTTCAAGACCTGAGTGGAACCTTGAACAATCTCAGAAGCAACGGAAGACCCGAGCGCAGGAAGGGAAGAGGGAAAAACAAAAATAAATGGGATGCCCAAAGCAAGAGAGGAGGAGAAGGGAGAGTGAAGACCGAAGTAAATAGGAAAGTTTAAATCACACTCGTCATTCAATGTCTAAACTGTGTATCCGACTCCTTTCCTTTCTAGCTTTTCACCCCATTTGTTCAGCCACAACCTCTTGCTGCCTGTGCTGACCTCTGCTTGTGCTGACCTCTCTTGGCGCGCAAGAGAGGTCAGCACAAGCAGCGGGGACTCTGCGGGAGGCGGGGACAAGGGGGTCTGGCTTAGATCGCTGAGGAGGACCCGAAGCAGCCTTACGGGGATGATCTCCCGGGCGCTGCCCACCGGCGCGGTGCTGATGTCTGGACCAACCGCGGCGACGTCGAAGCCCGAGGGCCCACACTGACCTTGTACTGGGTGCTCGGCCGGCGGGTTGAGGATCTGAGAAGACAGAGGACCCGGGACCCTCCACTAGACCCAAAAGAGTGGCGAACGGGGCGGAGTCAGGCGACCCCCGAAAGCCTAAGGCTTCGAGCCGGGTCTGCGCTCTGGGGGAGGGGGTGGCGGGGAGATCGCACAGCGCTGAGCCTCCTGGGCACTCCCTTGGAGGGTGTGCACGGCCTGCGATTCTCTCCATAGAGGGATCCAGAAAATGGCCGGATGCAGCGACCATTGCATGCGGGGATCGCGAGATAACGCAGTCTTATTCATGCATTAGTTCATTTGCTCCTTCATCTCGTCATCCGCTGATTTCTTGAGCTCCCATCACGTGCTGGGAACCAAGCGGTGTGCATTCTTCACCCCGATTCCGACAAACACAAATAAACAGCCCTGACTAAGCAAAGTGAGGCTGAAATTCACTGACCCGAAAATCACCTGAGGCGAGTTGCGGGTGGGGGGGCGGTGAGGGTAACTGCGGAACCGGCGAAACAAACGGGCGCTGCTGCGCAGCAGGCGGAGAAGGCGAGATGCAGACCCACCGAAGCCGGCTCCTCGCCCCTTCTTTTCGGCTCTGCACTGCCCTTCCCTGCGCCCAGAGATGCTCCCGCAGCCCCAGTGCCCCGCGCGGCCAGGCCGCAGTGGGGTCCGGAAAAAGCCCAGAAAGCTTTTGGCTTCAGTCCTGGTCCTTCTGTCGACCGCTAGCAACGTGACTGTGGACGAGTTATTCAACTTACAAGATGAGGCCAACAGTGCCCATCTACACTCAACACTAGGATGAACTGGCGCGAACAGCGTTTCGTCTGTTGTATTGAGCAGAGCTTGTGAATTCGTTTTCTCGTTGCTCTGTGATGGCCTTAGTATCGGGGACCCTTGGGTATCCTCAGTCAGATGCTTGGTGGCTTCCAAGTCCACTTCTCCCAGGGTCACCAGTCGGTAGCTCTGTACTTTGTTCTTAGCTTCCTCCTGTGTTTACAGTGCTAACCAGGCGATCATATTGTTCCTGAGACTCTACTGAGACTCTAAACTACCACAGGGGCCACAGTAATTGTGTTATTCGTTTATTCAATAAACATTTTCTGAGTAGCCTTCCCTGTGCCGAGCCCTGCGCTAGGTGCTAGAATTTCTCCAACCGCGCGCAGAGGGTGACTTCCGCCACTTAAAGGGGCAGTTGATATCGTATTTCCGTTTTGAACACCCCCCCCCCACGCGATTAATCAAGAACTTAATAAAACTCCTGAAGTGCTATGTGTCCTGACATGATCTCAGCAGCGGGCACATATTTTTCCCTCCTTGGACCCCTGACACTTGGTTAAGCTTCCCTCAGAGCCAAAGTGTCAGAAAATTCTAGCTTCGTCCCCTTCCAACTCCCAAGGAAAACTCCCAACCATACCCACAAGCACTGCACTGAGCACCTACTGTGGGCACAGAGGACAGCGCCAGGAGTACCAAGAGGAAGAAGTGCAAATGGGTATCTCCTGGAGTCTGGGTCTGCGAGGCAACCCCTGCTGTCATCCAGAAGCAGGTCCAAACACTCTAGGATACTCCTTAAAGGCTTTTTCTCCCCCCACCCCGCGCCCCACTCCAGGGGGACACTGTGACTGCACACATTAAAGAGCCTCCATGTATGGATTTAATTTCCTGGAGAGTAAGGATTGTCATGCATTTTTTTCCAACTGTGCAGATACTAATAAGCACCTCAAATACTGCAGTGAATAAACGAATGAATGAATTTAATAACATCTAAGCCGACAGCACTGATTGTATGCCACCCACTATTCTCACTTCACGTTTAATAACGCAATTAACCCTCAGCAATTTATAAGTTAGGTAACTTTGATTATTTCCTACTATACAGATGAGGACACTGAAGCCAATTGATTAGATAAATTTTCCAAGGTCTCGCGGTAATTGGTGAATGAATGAATGCTTCTTAGGCTAGCTTGGGTTCCCCTATTCCGGCTTGGGATCAGGCTTCCGCGCTCCACCCGCCGGCCTCTTCCCATACCCGCTCCCCAGAAAGAGTCGTTGGGGTCACCGAAGACGCGAGCTCTGAGCGTGCGCCAGGTGATGTAGCCGCTGTTCTTGATCTGTGGATTGCGCAAAAGAAGGATGCTCAGTATCTACCGCGGCTGGGGCCAGTCCAAGGGCAGGGAAGAAAGGAGCTGGCGTGGCGGCTGCGGGGGCAGGCGCCGTCAGGCCTCGCAACCAGCGTCCTGCCCAGAATCCCAACTATCAGCAACGACCGACGAAAACGGAAGAGCACCAAGGATGTCGCAGACTCCTGTGAGCAGGGTGTGGCCGGGCCCTAGACACTATTAGCAAAGCTAAACCTGTACGGAAAGGGCGCAGGCTGAAGGGCAGGTGCGTCAACCCCGGGGGAAGCCCAGGCCTGCGATTCCTAGAGGATCCCTCTCCTTCTTTGGCACCTCAGAGACACTAACCCCATGGCCCATCCGAGTCCTGGCACTCACTCTCTAGAGGATCTTGGGCAAACGTCAAGACTCCCGGCCTCCGTTGCCTCATCCTTTAAAATGAAGTAATCATACCTGCGGGGACATTTAATCTTCATTCCTAAAGTGAGTGAGGGCAAGGCAGCTAAGGAATCCAGGGACCTTGGGATTTTCCAAGCTCAGAGGCCCCCCCAGCCGGTCTGGGCAGAGCCTGTGCTCCGTTAGAACCCGGGTGGACTGATATCTTAGAAAGTACATCCCATGTAAGTAGTTGGGATTCCCAAAGGGCACCGCTGCAGGGGTGCGCGCTGCAGGTTCTAATATCCGTGTGTGTGAGAAGCCGCAGAGAAGGCGGATCGTTCGTTTTTGGGACGCCGGCCAATCCCATCACAACCTCAAAGGTGAGGCTCTGAGCCAGACATAAGCACAGTAAATCGGGGTGTATCACCCCCAGCTTGAACACCTGCCGTTAAAGTCCTCCTTAAAACCCAGCAGTTGCATCTTCACAAAGACCACAGTGTGTGCAACCCCCTTACCCCTACCCAAGGCTAAAGGGGGGGGGGTTTGAGGGCCCTGAGCCTTTAGGGCCCTCTCGAGCATCTTTAAAGTAGTATCACCGCGTCGCACGGGGAGGTCTGAGCCCTCAGTCCCTCTACCAGCTCTTCCTTCTTAAATAAGGACGAAGGTGGAGGGAAGACTAGGGCGCGCAAACCGGAGGAGGGTGTGTCGACCTCAGCCTCTGACTTCTCGTTTCTGGCTCCAGATCTGCGCCTGGCGCATCCTGCACTTCCAGTCTTAAAAAGTCCGCCACTGCTTGAGGACTTTGGTGGGGTCAGATCCGGGAATAGGTTAAAGCTCAAGTCTAAAACGCCCGCAGAGCATCCCCTGCTGCAGCGCACCCCAAAGCTCCCGGAGGCTGTGGCTACGGGAGAACCCGAGGTCACCTTCCCGGTATGTCGGCTTCTGGTACCTAGAGCAGGAGGGACCAAGTAGGTCCGGCACTCAGAGCTCACCTGCGCCAAGCTGGCCGCAAACTAGAACACTTGCCCACACCCCACTTCAGACCCTAGTTAGAGGGAGCGGCCACAAAAAGATCCCAGAGCCGCTCGTTCCCTCTGACGTTTGGAAGGATCTGTGACAACTGGAGTCTGAGCAACTGCCCCCCACCTCCACCATACGAGCGAATCCTAGCTGGAGGGGGGGGGGGCGGGTGGAGACAAGGGATGATCTCCATTGGAGGGTATGAGGGCCACAGCCTCAGTTAGAGGCAAGACCTCTCCTTGAAGTGCCATAGGATCGGACAGTTTTAGCCTCAGTGGGGACAGGACGGCGACGGCTACACGCTCCCAACAACTCCCGGCATCGCGGCCCCTGCCCACCCTCGGCTGAGGCAGACAAGCGCAGGGGAATGCGGTGCCTGCTTTCAGTGGCTTAGTCAGCGAATCTTGGCGCAAGAAAACTTTTCTAGAGACAAGCGCCCCAGGCACTCACACTGGCAGAGGAAGGCGGTGTGAGTCTCTTCATTTTGCTTTGCCATCTGGAGGAGAACGTGGAACTTTATTTGCTGAACTAGCCCGTCCGCGTCTGCGTTTCTGTGTGCCTTTGAGGGCCTGTGTATTTGTATTTGACCTACGTGTGTAAGAGTTGTGTGTGTGTGCGGCGTGCGTGCACCCGAGGGGCGTAGCCGATCCCCCTCGAGTCCCAGAGAGGCGCGCGCTGCTCGCCCGCCCTCTGCGCGCTCAGAGCTGCGCAGAGGTAACCTTGCTCGGAGGGCTTGGCGCCGCCAGGGCTCCGGGGCTGGCGAGGTGGGGCCCTGCTCTGGGCAAAGAGTTATTACTGCTTTCAGCAAAGGGCGAAGCCTGGGTCGGGGTGCGGGGGTAAGGGCGGGGAGCGCGGCTCTGCTGTTCTCTGGGGCCCTGGGCCCGGGAGCACCCGTCTCCTCCAAGCCCCAGCTCTGCGGGCCAGGGCCGGTCTGGGGTCCGCGGACCTGGCGCGCTCTGCCTTTCCTTCCGTGCCTGCGAAATCTCGGTCTTAGTTCAAGAATTTCTAGCTTCCCTGGCCACTCTTGCTAGCATCGAGCGCCCTCGGGAAAATCCCCGTACACGGGGCCGAGCGAGCAGTCCCGGGGATGACGCGGCCTGGCCCGAAATGCTGCTTTTCCATCCCGCCTAGAGAGACCCTCCGACCCGGCAGCTTTCCTTCAAAATGAACTTTAAACTTCTCCCGGGCTTATTATACTCCGTTCCTGATGAAAATCTGGAAGACCTCCACAGCCCAGGGGACAGACCCGCTAATGTTTCACGGGGAAAATATTCAGGAACGACAGACCACCGTGGTGGCTGAGGAAGGGGCGCCTCCTGTGACGACCCCCCCCCCCCCCCCCCCCCCGCCCAGGAGCATCCTGACTCCCGATGGCCCATTTCATTCCCAGCCCTTCAGCTCCACCGTGCCCTGTAGTCTGGCGAAACCTGACTGGGGTAAGGGCGAATTCTACCTGAGATCACATGCCTGAAGTCCCTGAGCGAAAAGTTCTTTTTCAGTTTCAAAAGCCCAGGACCCAGACAGGAAAATGCAGCGCGGGTGTGGGATCATGAGCTCCTCGCGGGCCTCGTGAGGAGGGGTAGCTGCGATGTGCAGAAAGCACGGCCCCCTCCTCAGCTTGCCTTCCCAGCCAGAACTGAATTTAAGTGCCTCAAAATTCGATGTTCCTGGGATGTCCTGGTTTCAGGATTTCAGGATTTCTGTAGTGGAAGGAAATGAATTTCGGAAGTGAAGGCAAAATAAAGGTACAGACAGACTCCTACCGTTCAGGTAGCAAAGCCTGTGGTGTAGAGGAGTCATCCTAACCCAGGGCTGGGACTCACAGCAAGTGTGGAGACTGCAATCACCCCCAAACATATGCTCCATTTAGGGATAACAGCTGGCTGGTGTCCCCATTTAACTTGAGGTCCTTCTGGGGCACTTTACCTTTCTCATCTTTCCTAGGCCAGACCACCCCGGTGGTTCCCCTCCCCCCTGTGCACGTTTCTCTAGGGGTTCAGCTCCATTGGGGGGGTTGAGTGGCTCACTTCAGCAGGCAATAGTCAGCCTTGCATCCCTGGGCTGCACTCTGGGACTTGCCCAGGTGACCAGCTGAGCCAGGCCAAGAAGACTAAATCTGAGACCTCTACTCTGCCCTTGGACGCAGACGTCTAGAAAAGAGGTCTCTGTGCTCAAGCGAATGGGTCAAAATGGGGAAACAGCTAAGCCAGACCAGGGAGCTGCTAGGAGCCTTCTCGATAAGGCCAGGGGTCTGGAGTGGGTCCTAGGCTCGCTGGCCTCAGTATCTACACAGGAGCAACACTCTCTCTCCCTAACGGGTTCCATGTGACAACCTGCTTCCCATAATGGATGACGGGCCTGTAAGAGGCCTGTGGCTTTGCCCCAGCTCAGTGTCAAATAGACCCGGGTGATCAGGTTTGTCCACCATGTCTATTTGTTCTAAACTCTCCTGAAATCACTTTTTACCAACTCCGAACATTTCGTGGTTTCCAGGGGAGGGGGCATGGGTGTCTTCAGAGAGAGATTTGACGCTTCAAGATTTCAAAAAAAGAGAAAAGAATTGAATGGTCCATCCCGGTAGCAACATGGAGACAAAATAGATGTGCTATATTCCAGTTGCAGTGTGATGGGGAAACTGCCTTTCATCTCACCCCAGCTTGGGGTGGGGTAAGAGTTCAACTGGACACCTGTAGCGGCCCAATTGCACAGGAAGATCGTGTGTGTGTGTGTGTGTGTGTCTGTGTGTCTGTGTACACGCCGATGGGGGGCAGATGGTGTGCGGTTTAGCAGATCCTTCACTGGCCAAATGGGAGCCAGGAACTCCGAGTTCTGGTTTGGGCTCCCCCTCAACCTTGGACAAGGGAGGGGACCTTGAAAAGATCACCATCCTGCCCTGCAAATGTTTTAGCAGCTTTCAAGCTATCTCAGCCTCAGGCTTCCAGACCTAACTCCTGTGACCTGTCTATTCCGTCTACCCTTTTCTCTAGACACTACAAACCTGCTGCGTCCCCTACTCCATCCCCAAGCAAGGGGCAGTTTGCGCTGGAATTGCCTCTCTAGTACTAGCTGTCGCTAGGCTGACCCTGTCCCGCACCACTGTCTTCTCCACTCAACTCTGCTTAAGCTGGAGCTGCGGAAGGCTGGTGCGCACACTCCTCGCGTCCTGACTCCAGCTGGGGGAGCCATCTGCCCGACAGGCCTGACAGATTCTATGGCCGACTGAGCTCTCAGGCCACACTCAGCGTTGCGATCGCCGGATCAGTGGTGGTTAGCGAGGCCTACGAGACCTCTGAACTGGTGGAACCCCTAAGTCCCGGCGCCGATCTCTGCAGCAAGGTGGCTCTGAGGTTGCAGCATGTCCCCCCGAAATTCTAGTCCCCCACCTCCAGCTGCTGGGACCTGCAGTGTCCCGGGGCTAAGGTCCGGGTCGGAGATTCCAGACCCTAACGACTGCATCGCCCCAGCAAGCCAAGCGGCCTTTACAAACCATAGTAAACATTTTATTTACAAGTCTGTGGCATCCTAAGTGCATCGTCTTTCCGCCACGACCCCTAATGCGGGGAGGACTGTTTAGTCCAACGCTTCACAGTGCGAGCTGCTTGTATCCAGGCAAAAGTGCTCGGCGGGCGCTGGGAGCCTGGCGAGAGGCACTCCGACCCGCCTCGGCTCTGGGCGGGGTGGGCTGCACCGGCCGGGACAGCGATGCGCAAGCTGGGACTCCCGCCGCCACTGGAAAGTAGGCACAGAATCCAGCCCACACTGGAAGGCTGGGAGCCTGCACACAGGGCCCCACGTCTCCTCCAACCTCGTCCAGTCTAGAGGCCGCCGAGCGGCGCCGGGGCGGGCTCGGGGCTTTTGGGGGCGCTGCCAAGGGCTGGCTGGAGCGCAGGGAGCAGCTCCGAGGCGCCGCTGCCGCTGCTGTGGCCGCCGGAGCTCCCGGCGCCGCCGGTGCTGCCGCTACTGAGGACGCCGAAGTTAAAACCGCCGCCGCCGCCGCCGCCGCTCCCGCCACTGCCTCCGCTGCTGGCGGCAAGGAGGGCGCCGGCGGCCGAGGCCTTGATGACCGTCGTTTGGTGCAGAGACCGCTCGGCCCCTTCAGTCCGCTCCGTGTCGCTGGGGGCCATGTCCAGAGACTCGGAGTCGCTACTCTCGCTCTCAGCCTCGCCCTCCGAGCGGCTGGGGCTCAGCTCCGGCTCGCCGTCGCCAGCCGGGGCTCCGCCCGACGGTTTCTCGCCAGCCTCCTTGTCTTTGTCCTTCTGGGCCTGGGCCTCCTTGGAGTGTCGCCACTTCATCCGCCGGTTCTGGAACCACACCTTCACCTGCGCCGCGCCGCACCGGGAGACAAGTAGGGACACGGAGGTGAGACGCAGGCTCGCTCCTATTGGACTTGCGCGCACCCTGGGGCACTCCCAAAGGCGGGAAAGCGTCGCCAGTTGTCCCCAGCACCTCTACCACAGGCCAGGTACTGTGCTAGAAGCAGGGACCGAGAGGCAGCCCAGGGAAACCACGAGGATCACCAGAGACCCTCGCCTAGGGAAGCAACTAGGACTGTTTCTCAAAATGTGGCCCTCCGACCGCTAGCCTGGAGTGACCTGGATGCCTGTTGGAAAGGCAGATCCCTGCACCTTGCCCTCAAACTAGGGAGGATCAATGCTCTAAGTCGATGCTTCTTGACCCCACTTGAGCCAGGAACCCCCCTCCCACGAATCTGATTACAATTATGGACCCCTGACCCAGGAAAATGCACATATACCCAAGATTTTGCACACAGTTTCAAGGGTTTGGTGACCCAATGTTAAGAATCCCTGCTAAGTTGGGCCCCTCCTCTACTGCCACTACCCAAGGCAAGTCCCTACAAAAACAATTCTTTTTAAGTAGCAACCGTGGAAAACAAAGGGGGAAGGGGGTTCAAAGAGTTAATCCCAGTGGGGTGGGGCACCAATGGACTTTCTATAAGAGAGCATTTCCTTGGCATGTGTGTACTCAGAAGCTGATAAGGACCCTGCTCCTGCCCGGGATAGACTAATCCTTCTGTGGGCTCAGAGAACACTGGAATTAAACCTGTGCAAAGTGGAGGAAGGGGGTAGGGATGGGGCAGAGAATCTATATAAATATACAATCCCCTGGGGGTCCCAATGCGTTCACACAAGTTCCAGCTTCCCTTTTAAAAATAACATCCACAGCTGGTGGAAAACGGCTGGGCTCTTCCAGTGTGTGTGCTGGGGAGGGGAGTTGTGTGATAGAGGACAGAAGCACCCAGGGAGCAAGGGCCATTTGTGGTGAGGTGTTCGAGAACGGTGACTCTTCTATTTTCAAAACTTAAAAAAAAAAAAAAAAAAAACAGGCCTTGAACTTGAGAAAAGAAAACATATTGAATTCAGGCACAATAGATTTGCTATTTGAAGATTTGTTTTGGAAAAAGAAGAAACTCAACTAGGCAGAACCTGGTGAAATGCTCTTGGATGTTCTAAGAAAATCTCTTTTTCTTTCTCTTCCTCACTTCCCCTCCCATTATGCCGTTAGAAAATCGGACTGACTGTGGCAGCTCCAAGTGGACTTCTTGCCCTACTGGGGCTAAGTAATTCCGTTTGAAATAATGTTTTCACTTCCTCACAACTGGGGATTTCACAATCCAGCAGCAGCAGCAGGAGGATGAGGGAGGGAGGACAGGAGGGGGGAAGAAACAACAACAATTTCTTGACTTTGGAGTTTTATCTCTTCTGAAATAAACTGCCTCCTACAGCAAATTGTGCTACAGTCGAGTATATAATTATTATCTCCTGCTGCCTCTTTGCCTTCTCGGCAACATGCTTTCGCTTGTTGGCCAAAATAAACACGCAGCGCTTGTTGACAAACCTCTTTGGGGATGGGCTATTCTTTCTGTCCTTCTCCCCCACCCCCTTCCTCTCTCCTATCTCAAATTGAGAAGTCCACCTAGTCTCCTGAAATTCGAGATCTAGTGTTTCCACTGCAAAAGGAGAGTCGGCCGGTGGAGGGGGCCTTGGGGCTAGGCCGCGAGCTGCTGCCCGTCAAGGGGGCTGTGCGTCAGGGCCAGAGCTGGCTTACCTGGGCATCGGTGAGACCCAGCATCGCGGCCAGCTGCTTTCGGTCTGGCTTGGTCACGTACTTCTGAATCTCAAACCTTTTCTCCAGACCTTTCCTCTGCAGGTTGGAGAAGACCGCCCGTGACCACGAGCGCTTTCTCTTGTACGTCTGCGGCATGGTGTCCTTCGTGAGCACAGCGTAGGGACCTGCCACCACGCAGGAGCAAGAGAGAGACAGGAGGACTCAGTTAGTGCCCTATCCGCGGCCTGCACGCCTGGGGCTCACTGTGATGCTTAAACTTGTTTTACGTTAACAGTCGGCTCTGAAAGCCCTTCACGCAGACACAGAATGGCCTCTCTAAGAAGGAAATGTACGGCTCTTAAGACCATAGGCCGAAGGCCTAACGCGAGTCTGGAGTGGAGAAGCCCGGCGTTTCACCGATTAATTCCAAAGTAAAGACATAAACCGAATGCATGGCCATCAGGCATGCTAAGAGCAGGCGAAAATGCGCCTCGGCCTAAAGGATCTAAAGATGACATCCTCGATTCTCCACTCTGTGTGTGTGTGTGTGTGTGTGTGTGTGTGTGTGTGTGTGTGTGTACTCGCATCCATGCCCATCGTGAAGACGGAACCTTCCGGCAAATGTTTAAGATCATTCCAAAATGAGTGTATGTTAATAACACCACCACTTGCTGCATTTTCAAAGCACCCTCTCCGGCGAAAAGACTAGGGAACCCCCCCCAGCCCACCCGCTCGCGCACACTTTCTTCCCTCCCCAGGCTCCCCACCCCTTAACCCCGGGAGCCGACCGAAGAATGAGCTAGCTCACTGAGAAATCTTTCGGTTTCTCTCCGGACGTGGTAGCCTCCCGCATCAACTCCGGGATTGCTACACCTCGGTGGCCACGTGATACTCCAGTCCTAAGTGTTTTGGCAGTCGACCTGCCCGTTAGGCCGTCGATCAGGAGGGTTTCCGTACCTGGAAAGGTGTCTTGAAACTGATGCTGAACTGAATTTCTCGGGTTCGAGCTTAAGGGACTCAGGATGGCAGAAGCCTCGTTAATGGGATCTAGAGACGCGAAGAACTGGCCGGTGGAGGGCTGCAGAGCGGGGAGGTGCATCCCCGCGGGCCGCCCGCCGGTTAGCAGCGATGTGAGATCTGGGGACGAGGGAAAAGAAGAGTTGTTACCCCTCCGGCAAAGCCACACTCACACTCTCTGGGACTTGTTCGTCTCCTCCCCCACCCCTCCGTTCCGTTTTCCTGAAGGGAAGTGGTGAGAGACCTCTGTCTCCGCGCCGCCGGGACGCCTTTCTCCCGACAGTGGCCCAGGGGCACTGCACGAACTGTTCCTGTGTGTCCCACAGGTGCACGTCCACGCATACAGCTAGGAAGGACTTCAGGTAAAGAAGCCTAAACGAAGTCACTTTCAGGTGCCTTCCAAGAATTCCACAGACCTAAACTGTCCCTCCAAAGGATCCCTCACCCTGCTCTCTTGGGAGTTTAGAGTCAATATTGTTCATCTATATTCCTTGGGTGGAATTTCACTAGAAAGCAGACAAATGGACGGGAAAGTGTTCCCCAAAAGGGCTTCTCCTGCCAAATAATGTAGTTCTCTTTGTAGATACGTGATTAAAGAGACAGAGAGATGATAGTCATTTCAGCAAATATTATTTACACCAACGTTTTTATGAATACTGATTCTGTGGCATGTGTTTTTAAAGCATCTCTGGATTCTTCTTCCTCTTTTTTTTTTAAATGTAGAGCAGGTGAGTTTTAAACCTAATGTTTCACAGTCTCCTTATAACTCATTTTCTTCTCCCTCATTTTACCGATTTGTCCTTAATTGTGAAAACACTCAAAGGAATCCCAAATGGCCCAAGGATCGGGGAGTGCGTCAGTGCCCTGTTCAGAGGCCTGCAGCCTCTCGCCCAAGACCTACCTCTCAGTGTGTTGCCTTCCTTGACTTTTGGGTCAAATTCTGCAGACAAAATGCGGTCAATTCCAAATTTGAGGTCCTTACTGGAGGGGGCCGGGGCGGAAGCGCTATGGTGGGGATTCGGGACCAGCCGCGACCCGGAGGCTGGGGGCTGCAAGCTTCCAGCCCGGGGTGGAGGCGGAGGCTGCTGCTGCTGCTGTGGTTGCTGCTGCTGCGGTGGCTGTTGTGGGTGATGGTGGTGGTAGGCGGCTGAGAGCGGGGACAGCCGCGGAGGGAAGCCAGCCGGGACTTCGGAGGGCGCCACCACCGGGGTGGGTCGAAGCGGGGATCTGGTGGCAGCTTGGAAAGAGGCGTGCGGGTGAGCCGATCCCAAGTGTGCGGTGAGGGCAGCGGCCGAGGCCCCCGCCAGACCCTCCGGAGCCGCCCCCGTCTCCCCAACGCCGGCGTGCAGGATGTCCGCGATGCAGAAGGAGGGTTTCTTGACGGCAGCGGGGTCCAGGGGGAAGGAGCAGCCGCCCGGGCCGGCGGAGGAACAGTAGGCGGCCGACCAGAGGCTGAAGTTGGACGCGTAGAAGGGAGCCAGCCCGGCGGCGAACATTCTGGCGGGGTGCACGGAGCTGCCGCCGCGGCCTGGCCGGGCCCGGTGGGTGGGGAGGGGCGCGGGGAGGGGCGCGCTAAGTCCAGGAGGAGGCGGCAGCCCAGCCGGGGACGATCCGCTTACTCTTCTCCGTCCGAACTGAAGGGAGGCCAGGGAGCCCTAGCGCCACCGAGGGAGGAGGCGAGGGCCGGATCCCGGCCACTCACGGCCTCGGCCCCTGGCCTCACTTTAAAGGCGGCGCGGCGCCCGCGCTCCCCGCGGGCTGTAGGCGAGCGAGGGGTGCTGGAGCCGCTAGGCGGGCGGGGGCCGCGGCTCCACAAACGCCAGGGAAGCCGGGGAGACAGGCGCCGGGCACCGAAAGAAACACTCAAACAGCTAAGCCTTAACAGCTAAATTTAAAACAATAACAATAATAGTCCGTTAGTTTAAAAAGAAAAAAAAAAAGTAATAAGAAGAAAAAAAAAAAACTCCTCTCTAAAAACTCCCAAAGTTTTGGCAGGAGCTTTCGAGTCAGACCCAGGGTAGGACCTCGATCCGAGCGCTCATTGGCCATCCTGGTGACCAATAGGAGTGGGAAGTGGAGGGGAACTGGGAAAGAGGGCGTGGCCCGCCCCTTCGGCCACGCCCCGGCCACGCCAATCTGTTTGCTGCTGGCGCGTGGGCTGTGCTTGGTCGGGCGCGTCCTTCTGCAAAGGGTAGGGGACTTCGAACAGCTGCTCCAGGGAGTTCTAACTCCCACTAACTTCTGCAGCTCCGAACCGGCACCAGGCGTGGAGAGTTGGTCACAGCGCTCCTGGAGCTCTCGCCTAGGGAAACTGGTGCTCCCGCAGATTATCGCGGGTGCAAGGCCCGCCTTCTGGAACTCTGGCGGCGCCCTAGGTTTCCCTCCTGTTTACATCACTCGGGCCAGAGTTTTCTCCAGTCGGCCTTTATCCCGAGAGTCGGTGTCTTCTACAAAGCTCCGTCCTTCGTGGGTCCCCACCCCCACGCTGCCCTGCTCTGCTCTCGCGCGGGAATGCGGCGGCACTGGGTCCGCTTCCCTGCCTCGGAGATCCTCAGGGAAGAGAGGAGGGGCGGTCGCAAATTAGCTGTATTCCGGGCTGTCACACACTGACAACTTGAACCAGTAACTTTTCAAACAAAATAAGATGGATGTCTCCGAACGTCTCTCTTGGACGCAGCCAACCTGAGCCTCGGAGACAGCAAAACAAGCAGCCGTCCGAAACCTGGGAGAGCGGCACGCGCGTCCCCTCCTTTAATGCACCTTGTAGGAAATGTCACCCTCCCTTCTCCGCCACATCCCCGATCACGTGGGGTCCATTGTTTTGCAAGGGCCCACAAGAGTAGATTTCCTTGGGGTTAAATACTACTTTCAATGCTGTGACTATTTCTCCAGGGAACCCCCTGGGCCTGGTCGCAGGAGAAGCTTCAGTGGTGACCGACGTCTTCACTTCGGACTTCGGGTCTTCAGAGCGCATAGTGGGTGTAGTGCGGGGTTTTCTGCAACACCAACATCTCTATTTTAAGAATTCGTTCTCTTTTAAATTATAGTCAGAGTGGATTTCCCCACCCCTCTCCCATACAAACCACAGGCCACCCAGATGAGCTCTTCTTGCACATTTTCAGGAAGAAAATAAAATAATAATAATGAAACAGAGAAATCTTTTGTTTTCGATTGTCCTAATAAGCATCTTCTAACAGAACAGCATCTTCTGTGGCGTTTTCCTCCCCAGACTTTCAATATAGTTGCAATAAAGTTTCTGTGGCTTTTTTTTTTCTTCCCCACTTCAGTATTTACAGGGCTTGCCGAAGAAACCCAGGAAGGCAACTGAATTTGCCATGCCTATCTCGAGTTCAGGATTTGGGCTAATGAATTTGGTTTCTAGCCTCTGGTTGCAGATGCCGTCATTTTAAGCTTTTGACTTTGTCCTGGAAAGTATCAATCACTAATCAATCATTTGTAACCAGCCAGCACTGAGAACAACCGCCGCCCCCCTGCCCCCCGCCACCAGCTTCTGTCTGTCTCTGTCTCTACCTCCCTCTTTTACTAAGGGGGTTTCTTGCCCTGCTCCGTGCAGCCTCAGCCGCGACAGAGGTGTTATGTCCAGAGATGGAAAAGAGGGAGGTGATCTGCTGAGGTGAAGGGCACCTGGGGTGAGAGAAACGCAGGACGACCAGTCCTTCTGTTTCTAGCCAGAGGCCAAGGGGTAGACAAGCATAAAGCCACTCGAGGTGCTGGACCCTCCTTGAAAGGCTCCAGTGCAGGCCTTGCAGGAAAAGGCTGATGATTCTGGGGAGACTCCTGTGGGAGAGGGCGGCCTCAGTATAACTTCACTGCCCTCAGGGTAAAACACTAGCGCGAGTGTGGTAAGGGTGGCCTTAAGCCCTCTCTTTCTCTCTTTTCCGGTGTCACTTCCAATTCCGCTGCAAACATTGAAGCTGCGGCCTAAGCACAAACTCACAGTTCGAAAAGAGGCGCTAATATTTAGGCCTCACCCCCGGCAGCCGGCCGGCAAATAAGACGAGACCCTCGGGAGTGGGTGCAGGGTAAAGGCTGGGCGGAACGCGGGCTCTCCGGGTTTCCAGCTGCATCCACCACCCGCCTCTGCAGCATTTCAAGGCCCCGGGGAAGTAGGCAGGAAGGGTGAGGACGAGACCCGAAGGCGAGTTTTCCCCCGCAGACTCTTAGCCCCGCCTCCCGCTCCTTTCTCCCGGCAAAACCCGCGGCTTGACTGTAAATTGCAACTTGCCCCGTGCGCCCTTCTGCTCTCCCAGACTGTCGGCTTCATTGCAACCGCATCAGCGCCACCCAGACCCACCCGGAGCTCCCGGAGAGAAACGCGAAAAAGGAAACCTTTGGAACGACCTCCTGCCTACCCTCCACACTCCTTCCCAGGCCCGGGCTTCGGCTCTGCGGGCCCCTCTCCCTCTTTTGAGTCCGCAGAATCCCTTCCTCCTCCTTACTCCCCCCCACCCCCACCCCTCAGAACCAAGAAAGCAGCAGGAAACCCTGGACTCGCCGGAGTTCAGGTCATCTCCTGTTTTTTGATGGGCTCAAACTCGGACTAAATGAGCGGATGTGCCTGCAAGATTGGTCTCAAAATAGAAGCGCCCTTAGTATTTTAGGATACTGCAGAAATCCTTATTTCTTCCGGAGAAAAACTCTATAATGACTCCTAGCACTTCCCCTTTCAATATTTGTACAACTTTATCTCCACCGACAAGTTGCTCGGGTGACGCAAATCCGCCCTTGTGTATTACAACTACCAAAATAAACGCGCGGAAATCAATTCCCTTCTAGCAATGAAAATATAAATATACAGCTGCGACTTTCCCCTTTAATCTTTACTTTCCGAGCGGCTCCGGGCTGTGGCGAAATGAACTGGTCCAGAGCAATTGAGACGGGGTTGGGGGGCAGATGGGGAGAGGCCCTGGGGGCAGAGGCGAGGGCTCCGGGGGCCTGGTAGCCGCGGATTCCGGGCTCCAGCAGGAGTGAAGACGGCCTGACTAAGCCGAATTAACTTGAGCTTAAATGTGGCTGCACCGTCCTTTGAGGAAGCTCAGATGAAAAGCCGACTTTGAGGTTGTATAGCTGCACGGGCAAATTACAGTTGACAATAGAGCAACAGAGGTAGTCGTTTATACTGAAAGGTTAAACAGCTTTGGGTGGGGGGCGCACTAGATGGGGAGATACCATAATAGCAGGGGTTTCAGATCAATTCTGATGGCTGTCTTTAATGTTTACACTCTCCCCTTCTAAATCAGAGGTTTATGCGTTGAAGGGAGAGATGGGTCTCATTACCCTTCGGTTGTCCTGTCTTCTGAGTCTCCATCCTTAAATCACCAATGCTTGGGAGCACCGATACACACCAAATGAGCATAAAAGCTCAAGGAGAGTGAATGTTGAGCTTTGCTTATTACATAACATAACTCTTCAAGGGCTTAACCTGTCCAGATGTGCTTTCTGCTTTTGGACTCTGGAAAAATAATGTACAAGATACACTCCCCCAACACACACCTTTAATTTCAAATATTCATTCAAACAAAGAAAGAGATGGAAATAATTAAATATTCATGGTCAGAACGAGAAGGAAACAGCTCACCTAGCTATCAGGATATGAGAGGTTTGTGGCAATGTAGGAATCTGAGTATGTTCTGCCTGTCATTCTGCCAGCTGAAGATTTACAGACTGATGGGCCCAGGGCTCGCATTTAGCAGTCGGTGCGGGCCTTCTCTTCCTTGTGACGCTAGATACTAGTTTAGGACTCTAGAGAACACACACAAACACACCTTGGATTATTCTAAGTAGGCCACAACTCCCTTTTCCTGGAGACCTTAGTTATTCCAGAAGTAAATATAGTTCCTGAGTTTTTTGAAGATAGTTAGGCTTTGATAGGGGGAAGGAAAGGTGAATAACAGTGTGGTAGGACTGCAAGGTCCATAGTCCCTTGATTCATTGCTTTTCCTTTTCTCATTTCCCAGGTGAGGCAGACTTACAGGTGGCCATCTATGTATGTGGCCATAGCCCTGCCCTTGACCTCTTGCCAACAGATCTGGCTTCAGAGCTGCAGACAACTTTTCGGGTCTGATCCCATTTGCCCTTTCTCCTCACAGAGTTTCTCACATATTTCTTTTTCCCCATTAATAGGATATACCACTTCACATACAGGTACCTTCTCTCTCCCTCTTCCTGTCTTACACACAAACACACACACACACACAAATATGTTTGCACACACCCATCACTGGGGGTCTTAGAGACTAGGGAGAAGGGCAGGACAGGCGGTTGGGGGTTTGCTCCCGTTGCAAAAAGCTATATCTCTGTCTCTCCAAGTCTGCTCTCCACACCTAGCCAAGAAAGACCTCAGACCTCATAGAACCCATTTCCACATGGCACATTGTAACACAGACTCACACATATTTGCAGTGAAATCATGGCCTCATAAGAATAAAATATGAGAGACCATCTTTAACATGGAAGAGATTTAGTACTTCATTCAACAGGTTTCTATGCGGTCGCTGGAACCAGTTCTCACCCCCTCTCCACGTATTAGTCACGTATTAGCTCATTAGCTGGATGTGCTGCCTGAGTTATTGAATCTGAATAGCTGGGGTTTTATTTCTAGTGAGTGAGTTGAACGTTAAGGTAGGAGAAGCAGGTGTAGGTGAAAATCATATATTCCAAACAACTCTGGTGTTGCCAGAGAGAGAAGAAAGGCACTCCCAAAACAATATTTATCTAAACAAACAAAGCCTTCCTTTCCTTTGAGACAAGTTCCCCAAGTTAGAGCACAGGTTCTAAGAACAGGAGAGGGATTCAGATCCAGACTAAGAGGCAGGAACGGGAAGGAATTCTCTGAAGGGAGAAGATCCTCAATCCAAGGTAGATCGAGCCAGAGGGTTGCCCCCATCTCAGTGATTCCAATCTGTCCACCTGCACCCCTCCAGAATTGGGACAGCTCTGGATTTAACAGCAGAATCCTGCCAGCCCCCTTTCAGCTCCCCAGGCCCCTGCATCTCCTCATTCCTAATAAGCCTGCTTAGTACCAAAAGTTGGTTCTCTGCTGACACCTGCTGGGCCATCTCTACATCGCTTTCTGGCAGCACCCATCCTGTGCCAGCGATGTTGCTGTGATGAAAGTTGACTCTTCCTTTTGCGAAAACGCAGGTTTCTAAAATTGGCTCGGACCAGCAGCTGTTTCCTTCCATATTGCCGACAATATGAAAAGATCTTGTATTATGTGTTTGAAATCACCAGACAGGGTGAGGGAAGCTGTCATCCTTCAGTACTAAAACCTTACATTTCACAGATCTCAAGGCCAACTTCACATTTATTATCTTACTTATTCTGTAAGATAATCTATTGTAAAGTTGAAGGGGAGGTATTATTGCCCGATGTGAGTTTAAGAAGTTGATCCTCAGAGAGGTTAAGTGGCTTGTCTGAGGTTACATAGTTAGGAAATGGTATTGCAGGGGGCAGAGGCTACATTTTCTGACTCATCAGCTATGCCACTCAGTCAATTTCTTCAGGAGAAACAGTTTATTCAGAGGGAAAACTCTCTGCCCCCCAATCAGAATGTGCATTTGTTACAGGCAAGGGGCTGGGGAGTAGAATTGTGTCTAACCCAGAGATTGTCATAGGAACACTGTTAAACAAGGACAGATTGGTGATCACATCACTAATTTGTGATTAGAGGTATTAGGGAAACCCTGGGTTCGCAATGTTTCCCTTCCCTCTGCTCGAGATAGCTGAAATTCTACCCCTGCAGAATTCCTTCTTTGGAGATGAGACATCATACTATGAATTCATGTATCTGATCCTTTTCATTGTGCATATACCTGAGGGCAAGGAGGTTTATTTATTTATTTTTTATTTTTTTTTATTTTTTTTTTGCGGTACGCGGGCCTCTCACTGTTGTGGCCTCTCCCGTTGTTTTGACCAGGAGAAGACAGAAGGAGATTCTGAGCATGAAGCAGCCAAGGGCACACGCCTTGTGGGGCAGAGAGAGCAGTGTGAGAGCATTGGGCATGGTCTCCTTGCAGGGAGCTTAAGAGAAAGATTGCAGGATGGCACTTTAGCGTTTTTCTAGGGTCTGTCCTCTGTCCACAAGTTCTCTAAATAATGAGAGGGGAGCAAAGATGGGTACTCCAAACCCTGGCACTGTGGCATTTATTTTCCCCCATCAGCACCAAATAGTTTTATAAGATTTCAATGCTCAACTGAAATACACACAAAAAAATAGCCTTTCACTTTTGAAGCTCATAGTTATACAGTAGTATAACTGTATTATAGTTATTTCGTGTAGGCACAGTGGTTCTTTTGTCTGAGTCTTAGGTATTAAAAAATGACCATAGGGGCTTCCCTAGTGGTGCACTGGTTAAGAATCTGCCTGCCAATGCAGGGGACATGAGTTCGAGCCCTGGCCGGGGAAGATCCCACATGGCATGGAGCAACTAAGCCCGTGCACCACAACTACTGAGCCCGCGTGCCTTAGAGCCCGTGAGCCACAACTACTGAAGCCCATGCGCCTAGAGCCCGTGCTTCGCAACAAGAGAAGCCACCGCAATGAGAAGCCCGCGCACCACACCGAAGGGTAACCCCCGCTTGCTGCAACTAGAGAAAGCCGCACACAGCAACGAAGAAACCAAGCAGCCAAAAACAAATAAATAAAATAAATAAATTTATTTTTTTAAAAAAAAGATCATAATACTCGTCTTCATGGGTCTTAAAAGAGAATCAGAATCGTGAAGAAGTAGAAAGGCAAGCCTGAGGTCACCAAGACCTCAGTGGGACAGGGAGCTTTCTGCTAACCAGTGCCCACCCAGCTCAGTCCGGTTACAGAAACTTTATTCCCGAGAGAGAGATGGGGATAGCCTAAAGTAAAGCAGGGGTGATGGGTGTAGATGGGAGGTAGAGGGAAAGAATTCAAGATGCTTAGGAGGTAGAATGGACAGGATATTCAGTGACTTTATTTAAACTGTCCCTGTCAAGATCACATACTGTATTAGAACGTGGATATAACCACATTCAATCACAAATTTGTAGATGGAGTGCTTAATGGTAATTTAACACTCAGCTTTATGGTTTGTTTTCTCTTGTGCAGTTGCTTCCTTCTTTGGGAGATGCTAACAAAATGTTCATGATTCTTCCAAGTGATGGGTTGTGTTTGAGTTTATACTTTTGAACTCAGGGCTCATTTTTGTGTTTGTTTGTAGTTAGGTTCACATAAATAAGCTGGTAGGTTCAAAATAGAAATATTTACAAAGACTCAATGTGGTGATTTGGGATGGCCATGAGCCTGTTGAAGAAGGCAAGATTTGAAACATAATAGTACTTCAATACCCTCACTTTGTAGAAACTAAACCACAATTAGGGTACATTTAATCTTCAGGGGGTTTATCTTATTTTTCATTCAGGGGTTGGCCTTAACAGTGCTTTACCAGTAGAATGAGAAATCCCACCACTCGGAATGTATGAGGCCTCCTGGTGATGGAGAAGAAAACCATCATCGCAGAACCAACTGCCATTTTAGAGCATTAGTTCTTCCCTTCAGTCCCTTAATGGTCCTCACTGGGTTGTTTGTTCATTGTGTTTTTCAGAATCCACAAAGGAAAGAAGTTTTATTTCAAGAATACCAACATTTCAGATGCTCACTCCTATCACTAAATGGGAAACCATGTGAGCAGAAAATGAACACAAAGATCAAGATGGCCCACACAGATGACTCTTCCTTCCCCACATGGAAGAAGGTGAATGGTTGACCATTCTCCACCTAATTCAGGCCCAACCTCTCAGAAGAAGTTGATTTGGCATTGAGTTCATGTGAATGATTCCCTGACTTCTCCATGTATATGGAGCACCTGCTCAAACTCTCTACTTGTTTGACTCATTTATACCTCACACTGAACATGTCCCAAACTGAGCTCATCATTTACTTCCACAAACCGTTTCTCCTCTGGGGTTCTTGGTAAAGGCACCACTGCCTTGCTGTTTTGTTTTGTTTTGTTTTGTTTTGTTTTTTAAGCCCAAATCTGATCATCATCCTGGACTTTTTCTTTCACTAACCACATCTAATCAGTCTTCCAACTCTCAAGGATATCAAAAATCCTTCCACTTTTCTCTGGACCCTGGCCCCCACCTCAGTCCAGACCGCCATCCATCCTCCCCTGAAATATTATGGCGCCTCCTAACGGGCTCCCCTGCAACCATGCTTGTCCCCCTCCAATCTGTTCTCTATTCTGGAAACCAAGAGACCTACTAACAAGTCATTTTTAATCATAGCTCTCCTCTATCCAAAGTCCAACACTGGCTTCCCACCACCCTTAGCATACATTCTCTAATCTAGCACATCACCTACAATGCTGTGCATGATTACGGCCCTGGGCACTGGTCCAGCCCCATCTGGCTGCACCGTCTTCACTCTCTGGATGGAGCTGAGTCAACTTTCTCTAGATTCTGGGAGCACACCGTGCCTTGTCTGCTATGGGGCCTTTGCAGGACCTTTTCCTGGCTAGCCCTCTGTGCAGCCAACTCATTTCTCTTTCAGCTGTCAGTTTAAAGGACATTTCCTCAAGGAAGCCTCCCCTGATTTCCCAGCCAAGTCAGGTCTGCCCCTCTTTGCTCCAGCCTGTAGTTCTAGGTACCTCTTGGAAGTGGTCCTCATCACATTTGTAATCATTTGTTTCCTATCTGTCCTCTGTCTCTCCTATGAGGACAGGGCCTATGTTTCTGTATCTGGCAAAATGCCCAATACATATTAGGTGTTCAAGAAACATTTGGGGACAAATTCATGGTCGAAATAATGAGTTGGCTCCTTGATTTCATATCTAGGTTGATCATCTTAAACTCTCCCATCTACTGCCACCCACATATTCTCTTGCCTATCTTCCCTTCCAAAATCAATAGACAGAGAAGTGGGGAAAATGCTCTCTTCACTCCTTTTACTTGTAACTTGACAATTTCCTTTGTTCTTACCACTGAATGGGGCTGTTGATGTAGTGGGAAAACCTGTTCCCTTACACATGGGTCTTCCTCTTACCCAAGACATCTGGCTTTATATAGCAGTATCAATAGATAGCAGAAATGTGGAAGACAACAGGTTGAGTCTCCTTCTCTCTTTGCAGTCAGTATCATGGAAAATTGAAGGTTATGAAAAGTTTTCAGTAGTACAGGAAAGTGCTATACATGTTGAAATATTTTCATTAGCAGTATAAGCTGAACTATATTTATACATGTATATGCATAGAGAAAAGATTAGGAAGATATCAGAGTGGGCATCTCTTATCTTTTCTATCAACATAGCATGCTTCCTTTTGGACACTACCCACCTTTTTCCTGAGAGCTTGGGTTGTAAATCATGGGACTCTGCACAGGACAAGTATGTCACAGCAGACATGTGACAAGCTTATGAGAGTAGGACTGGAGTGGGACCATCAGATTCCTTCTTCAAGATGGATGGAGCCAGTGAAAAAGAGGATCTCTCCCTTTCCCTGGATTTACCAGTTCTGAGAAAAATATATGTCTGGATCGTGTCATCAAGAGGAGAAAACCTATCCAAGAAACAAGACAAGAACTGAGAGAGAGAGGGAGGCTTGATGTCAACATCTGACATTCTGTACGCTGCTGGGTGGGGCTGATAGTCTCCCTTTGCAAACTTCACTATTGTGCTATTTATTTCCAGGGCTTTGTTGCTCCTGTTGAAAATCGTGGGCTTTCATTTAATTTTTCCTTCATTGCTCATTGCTTTTGATTTGCATAACATTCCATAATGTGCGTGTATGGTAATACATCATCCCTGTATTGATGGGCATTTACTAGGTTTCCAGTTTTTTTTCCACTATGATCAATACCAGTTCTGCAAAAAAGCACTATTGTGTGTTGGTCCTTATATACTGGTTACTCTGCTTCTTTTAAAAAAATGATTCCCAAAGGTAAGGCTGCTGGGTTAAAGGGGACATAAATATATAATTATATTTTAATTAATTATGAATAATTAATTAAAACTATTATATATTTAAATCTGCATATATATTTGTATATATATATTAAGTAGATGTTGTCAGATGGCTTTCTAAAATAGCTGTACCAATTCACACTTTCACCATTAGTTATAACATTACCCTTCTTCCCCATAGCCCTGACAGCAATAGATGTTACCGGTCCTTTTAATTTCTGCCAATCTGATGGATATAAATTGATATCTCATTATTATTTCAATTCACATTTCCCCGACTTCTCATGAGGGTGCCCAATTTTCCCACAGTAGATGTTCACAGACTTCAATTTCTGCAGGTCTAATTGGTAAAAACACAATAACTCTTCAAGCACCCCCTGTTTTTGACATCCCCTGTCAAGAGGAATCCCAACTCCATGAGCCCTCCACCCTAACCTTAACCCACTTTCTCTCTCCAGCGCTCAATGTACACACTTCCTTGTCTCCCACCTTTGGTATCAGGCTGCCTATGATCAGAATTCAATGAGGGCAAAAGACAGTGTCCAATTCACAAGTGAAATGAAATCCCTCCGTTTATATTCAGGTGTCTGTGCATTACTAAAAAGGAATCACCCTGAATACTGAAAATATTTGATCAACTAGGTATGGTTTGGAAACAGGCCTAGGAAGGCATTCATCCAAACCATCTGACCCTCTACTCGCGCCCTCAATCTTAACATCCAGGTCACCTTTTTCCACTGCAACTTGAAAGTGGAGTCTATTTTGGTTGCCAGCAAAGCCCCAACTCCAGCTCGATGACCCTCTGGCTCTGAGAACGCCTCTCAGCTTCAAATGTTTCCTCCTCTCTCTAGCATCTCCCCCTTCTCTCTCCACCCCGCCCTTCTCTCCCCAGCAGCCACGTGTGTTGGAGAATTCCACAGGAAAGGTGCAATCTGAGGTGCTCAAGAAGCAGAAGCCCAAGAAGCCTGGGAGTGGATTTTAAGAGGCTTCCTTGCAGGAGCCCAGAAGCGAGCATCCCGGATGGCAGCGAGCCTCAGACCTCGACGCAGGCACAGCGTGGACCGTTACCCCAATCTGTGGGGAGGTAAAAAAAGGTTTCAGCTACCCTCTCCCTTCCTTTGCCCTTCTCTCTCCTCCTCCATAACCTGTATAGTTTAATTAGCAAAGTCATGGAGAATCTTCTGAAATTTCTCTTAAAATGTTCCAAACTTATTGCCAACCTCCCTGGGTCAGGGTCTGCTTGCTTCATGCCTAGATATACACAAATAATGAGTGCTAGGGCCCAGCACTGTGCTAAGCCCTTATAGACATTATCTCACTTGATTCTGAAAATAAGCCCGGTAAGGAGCTGTCATTAGTATTTCCATTCTCCTTGTCATTAGTATTTCCATTTCTACTTGGGAAAGCAGAGTTTTAAATGGCTTAGTAACTTGCCTAAGGTCACAGTTAGTAAGTGGTGCACACTGGATTTGAACTTGGTTTTTTTTTCGCCACTAGGGCCCGTTCTCATCTCTTCTTTGGCCTTTCTTTCTTCTTGTTCTTTCTATAGATAATGAGCCATAAATTTCTCTCACAGACACCATTGCCTCTTGAACAGTAGCTCCCTGCTCCAGAATCCTTTCCAGCCTTTTGTCTCTGAAATCCTTCATCTCCATTGACTCAGCCAGATTCCCTTCACCGAATCAACTCTGTTCTCCTCTGCTCCACTCTCTCCAACCTGATCTGGCCCTCTGATTTCATCTCCTTTCATTCTCCCTCATTAAATGTGCTTCAGTCTCACAGCTCTTTCTGCCCCTACAACATGCTAAGCTCAGTGACTTTGCATTTGCTATTCCATCTGCTTAGGACACTCTTCCTTGAGCTTTGCATGACTTGTCTATTTTGTGTTATTCAGAGCTCAACTGTTATCTTGTAAAAGAGGTCATCCCTGAAGCCCACTTGTTACTATCACACTGTCTTATCTTCTTTTCTTTGGAGCATTCATAAACAACTGGAACTGTTATTTTCCAGTTTCCAGAAAAACATGTTTTTCACACATGTTTATTGTCTATCTATCCCTACTCACCTGTAAACTCCATGAGAACAAGTTTTTATCTGCAGTTTCACCACTGCTTCTTCTATAAATGCACTAGGCACGTAGTAAATGTTCAATAACTGTTTGTTGGTTGACTGATAACCAGAATACATCTTAGTGTCTTGATCATTCTAGCATCCCCACTGAAATAATTTCATCCTCCCAAATCTACATCCACTATTTCTTTCACAATTCGAACAAAGGTCACTTATGCTATGAAGATCAACTTGATTAGTCCCTCCCAGTGATACCTGTTCAATGTCCCTTTTCTAAAAATCTACAGGAGGGCTTCCCTGGTGGCGCAGTGGTTGGGAGTCCGCCTGCCGATGCAGGGGACGCGGGTTTGTGCCCCGATCTGGGAAGATCCCACATGCCGCAGAGCGGCTGGGCCCGTGAGCCATGGCCACTGAGCCTGTGCGTCCGGAGCCTGTGCTCCGCAACGGGAGAGGTCACAACAGTGAGAGAGGTCCGCGTATCGCAAAAAAAAAAAAAAAAAAAAAAAAAAATCTACAGGAGCTCTGATTCCATGCTCACTGCTTTCTCATGTGTCACTTTTCAGATGCCATTCCGTATATGCCATTGTTTGTCTTATACATCCTATTTCTTAGCGGTGCTCTTTCTCCAAATATTCCAAGAAGATGAGACATATTAGGTAGTTTAAAAGGAAAATAGAGGTTTGTAGTTATCAAAAGAGTTTATCCATAGCTTTGAATTCTCAAACCTGTGATGTGTTAGTTTTCTATACTACATGACAAATTCCCACCAATTTATTGTTTTAAAACAAAACATCTCTTATTAGGCTAACCTGGTTCTCAAAACCACTACTTTAATTCTGTATTTGATCTTTCATGGAATTGACATTTTCACATGATTTTCAGTTTTCTTTATCTAAACTGTCTTTTCTTAATCTTTATTCATTTCTTTCTGATGAAACTTTAATGTTTTTCTTATTGGTAGTTGTGAACTTTTATATATTGAAGATGCGTTATGACTTTTTGTCATAGTTCCTTTATCCCAGTTTTGTGGCTTGCCTTTATTTGCTTTATCCCTGTGCCTTAACCTCCATGAGAACTTAGGGCCTTGCTGTACAGGCCTAGATGTCAAAGTGTGCGTGTCCTCCTTATAGCCATTGCTATGCTCCCTACACTTAGGGGACAACCCCCTCACTCCTTGTCAGACTTGTCCAGTGACAAGGATTTTTAAACTTTAAACTGGTAAAGATGATGATGTTCTCTAGTTCTGGGTTGGAATATCCAGTTGATAATTTGTCTGATTTTGAAAAACGTATAGGATTCCACTGAAGCAATATGGATTTTTTAAAAGAACAAATCATGTCAAACTAATAGCTTTTTTTTCCTTAAAAGTTACTAAGTTGATAGAATAATTCATTCATTTCATTCACAAATATTTATTAAGCCAGGTTTTACATACCAGGAACTCTTCTATGCAACCTAGCAGAAGAAAATGGATGAGTCCTTGCTTTAAAGAAGTTTGCATTTTAGTGGTGAGGCAGGCAAAAAGTGAATAGATATGTCATATGTTAATGGTGATAAATGCTGTGGAGAAAAATAAAGCTGGATAAGGCGTTAAACGTAAGAGGAATAATACTGGAAAACTGCATTTTGATATAAGCAAAACATTCAACAGTGGCTGCATAATATATTTTAGGACAAGAAGGTGAAATGTGGATTAATGATGTGATGCTAGCCAATTGAATTTTTCAACCAAGCCTGACACACAGTTGTTGACAGAAAGACAGGGTGGTTGCAGAATATGCCTCAGACTGTTTCTGGTCCAGTCCTGATCAACGCTGGCATCTATAATTTGGATGGAGATGTAGAAAGCGCCTTAGGATGCAGTGCAGCAAAGCTAGGAAGAACAATTGGACAAAGCCAATAGAAAACCAAAAAAGGGCAAAATAATCGTAAAACACCTCTGAAAATTCACTCCTTTATAAAAACAATAAGAATACTGGCAAAAGTGGTCAAAATAAAAATTTTCAGAACTCTAGAAATTAACCAAAACCTTGCCACACTTTGAGAAATATTTACAGTATTTGAGAAAAATGGCTGAATCGTTTTAATAACAGTGTGCTTTGTGGCACTTTAGCTTGCCCCATTTTGACCCCCCTCTCCCCAGTTATGCAGTAGCCGTGAACACCAATAATTTCACAATCATAGTACAATGAAAGCCAGCAGCCTAGCAGCCATTAGACTAAGTTGAATAATTTTGGATTTCCCCCAAAATCCCATCCCCAGAGAAATGTCACTATTTGACCTCTCTGGCAGTTCACTGGAAACTTCCACTCACAGGGCTGCCCTTTTTTTCTAATATTTGCTCTTTTTAAAAAAATTATATAAGTTTTAGGTATAAAGCATCATAGATCTTCATCTGTGTATACTACAGAGTGATCACCACTCAAAGTCTAGTTAACATCTATCACCATACGGTTGACCCCTTTCACCCATTTTGCCCACCCCGCCAACCCCCTTCCCCTCTGGTAACCACTAATCTCTTCTCTGTATCTATGAGTTTGTTTTTGTTTTATTTCATTTGTTCATTGGTTTTGTGGGGTTTATTTTTAGATTCCACATATAAGTGAAATCATATGGCATTCGTCTTTCTCCATCTGACTTACTTCACATAACATAATAACCTCAAGGTCTATCTATGTAGTCATAAATGGCAGGATTTCATTCTTTTTTATGGCTGAATAGAATTCTATTGTGTATATATATAATATGTATATATTTTGTATAGATAGATAGATCATATCTTCTTTATCGATTCGTCTGTTGATGGATATTTAGGTTGTTTCCATATCTTGGTTATTGTAAATAATGTTGCAATGAACATAGGGGTGCAGATATCTTTTTGAATTAGTGTTTTTGTATTCTTCAGATAAATACCCAAAAGTGGAATACCTGGGTCATATGGTAATACAATTCTTAATTTTTTGAGGAATCTTCATACTGTTTTTCAATGTGGTTGCACTAATTTACAGTCCCATCAATAGTGTACAAGGGTTCCCTTTTCTCCACATCCTTGCCAACATTTGTTATTTGTGGACTTTTTGATGATAGCCATTCTGACAGGTGTGAAGTAATACCTAACTGGGTTTTTATTTGCATTTCTCTAATAATTAGTGATGTTGAAAATATTTTCATGAGCCTGTTGGCCATTTGTATGGGGTTTTTTTGAAAAATGTCTACTGAGATCCTCTGCCCATTTTTTTAAATTGGATTGTTTGTTTTGTTCCTGAGTTGTATGAGTTCTTTAGATATTTTAGACATTAATGCCTTACCAGATATATGATTTGCAAATATCTTCTCACATTCAAACCTTTTCAATTTGAAGATGATTTCCTTTGCTGTGCAGAAACATTTTAGTTTGATGTAGCCCCATTTGTTTATTTTTGGTTTGGTTTTCCTTGTCTTTGGAGTCAGATCCACAAAAAACATCACTAAGACTAATGTCAATGAGGTTACCACCTATGTTTTCTTCTAGGAATTTTACAGTTTCAGGTATTACATTCAAGTCTTTAATTCAATTGGAGTTAACCTTTTATGTATGTGTAAGATAGTTGTCTAGTGTCATTCTTTTGCATGTGGGAATCCAGTTTTCCCAACACCATTTATCAAAGAGACTGTCCTTTCTCCATTGTATGTTCTTTGCTCCTTTGCCATAGATTAATTGTCCTATGTGTCAACTACCATAGTCTTGATACTATAGCTTATAATTTGAAGTTTGGTAGTGTGATACCTCCAGCGTTGTTCTTCTTTCTCAAGATTGTTGTGGCTATTTGGGGCCTTCTTTTGTTCCATACAAATTTTAGAATTATTTGTTTAAGTAGTGTGAAATATGCCATTGGCATTTTGATAGGGATTGCATTAAGTCTGTAGATTGCTTTGGAAAGTATGAAATTTTAACAATGTTAAATCTTCCAATCCATGAGCATTGTATATCTTTCCATTTGTTTATATCTTCCTCAATTTCTTTTATCAGTATCTTACAGTTTTCAGTATACACGTCTTTCACCTCCTTGGTTAAGTTTATTCCTAGGTATTTTTTTTTATCCAATAGTAAATGGTATTTTTACTTTCTCTTTCTGATAGTTATTTATTAGTGTAAGAAATGCCACTGATTTCTGTATATTAATTTTGTATCCTGCAACTTAACTGAATTCATTTATTAGATCTAAAAGTTTTTGGTAGAGAGACCTTCTACCTGAAATATCATGTTATCTGCAAATAGTGACAGCTTTACTTTTTCCTTTCCTATTTGGATGACTTTATTTTTCTTGCATAATTGCTGTGGCTTGGACTTCTAATAGTACGTGTTGAATTAAAATGGTGAGAGTGGGCATCCTTGTCTTGTTCCTGAAAATCTTTAAGCTTTTGCCATTGAATATGTTGTTAGCTGTGGGGTCGTCATATGTGGCTTTTATTATGTTGAGGTACAATCCCTCTATACCCACTTCATTGAGAGTTTTTATAATAAATAGTATTGGATTTTGTCAATTTTTTCTATATCTATTGAAATGATATACAACTTTTATCCATCATTTTGTTAATGTGGTGTATCATGTTTGTAGAGTTGTGGATGTTGAACCATTCTTGCATCCCCAGAATAAGTCCCACTTGAGGGTGGTGCATGACCCTTTTAATGGATTGTTGGATTCAGTTTGCTAATTTTTTTTGAGGATTTTTACATGTTCATCAAGGATATTGGCCTGTAGTTTTCTTTTTGTCATGTCCTTGTCTGTTTTTTATCAAAGTAATGCTGACTTAAAACAAGTTTGGAAGGTTTCCATCCTCTTCAGTTTTTTGGAAGAGTTTGATAAGATAGATATTAAATCTTTTTTGAATGCCTTGTAGAATTTGCCACTGAAGCTATCTAGGCCTGGTCTTTTGTTTGTTGGCAGCTTTTTGATATATTCCAATCTCATTATTAGTAATTAGTCTATCCAGATTTTCTCTTTCTTAATGATTCAGTCTTTGAAGATTATATGTTTCCAGAAATTTATCCATTTCTTCTAGGTCGTCCAATTTGTTGGCATACAATTGTTTGTACTAGTCTCTTATGATCCTTTGTATTTCTGTGGATTCAGTTGTAATTTCCCCTCTTTCATTTCTGATGTTATTTATTTGAGCCCTCTCTGTTTTTTCTTGTTAGTCTAGCTAATAGCTTGTCAATTTTGTTTATTTCTTCAAAGAACCAACTCTTAGTTTCATTGATCTTTTCTATTTTTTTAACCTCTTTGTCACTGATTTTTTACTCTGATCTTTATTATTTCCTTCCTTCTACTAATTTTGGGCTTTGAGTGTTTTTTTCTAGTTCCTCTAGGTGTAAAGTTACATTGTTTATTGGGGAGTTTTCTTCTTTCTTGAGGTATGCCTGTTTGCTATGAACTTTCCTCTCAGAACAACTTTTGTTTCATCCCATACATTTTGGTATATCATAATTCTGTTTTCATTTGCCTCTGATTTCTCCTTTGGTTTCTTTGATGATCCATTGCTTATTCAGTAGCATGTTGTTTAATCTCCATGGTTTTGTGAGCTTTCCCAGTTTTTCCTTGTGATTGATTTCTAGTCATACCATTGTGGTTGGAGAAGATGTTTGATGTGATTTCAATCTTGAATTTATTGAGACTTGTTTTGTGACCTAACATGTGATCTATCCTGGAGAATGTTCCTTATGCACTTCAAAAGAATGTGTATTCTGCCATTTTTTTGGATGGAATATTCTACATATATCTGTTAAGTCCATTTGGTTAATGTGACTGATACACCATCTTTATTATACATTTACCTTATCAAGTGAAATGTTAATTTTTTATGTTTTCCTGTTATTAATTAGTGCTATTCTTTTCAACTTAAGGAAGTCCCTTTAATATTTCTTGTAGGGTCAGTTTGGTGTTGGTAAACTCCTTTAGCTTTTGCTTATCTGGGAAACTCTCAGTTTCTCCTTGAATTCTGAATAATAATCTTGCTGGGTAGATAACTATTGGTGAGAAGTTTTTTTCCTTCCAGCACTTTGAATATGTCATGCCTCTCCCTTCTGGCCTGTAAGTTTTCTGCTGAAAAATCTGCTGTCACTGTATGGGGTCTTCCTTGTATATAATCGTTTGTTTTTCTCTTACTGCTTTTAGGTTTCTCTCTTCATCCTTAACTTTTACCATTCCAATTATAATGTGTCTTGGTGTGTGTCTCTTTGGGTTCATCTTATTCAGAAGGCCAGAAGCCAGTAGGATGGCATATTTATCATGTAGAAAGAAAAAGATTACCAACTAACAACTCTATGTCAAGCAAACATATCCTTTAAAATTAAGTAGAAATTAAGATATTTCTATATAAATAAAATGTGAGAGAATAATTGCTAGCAGCCATGCCCTACAAAAAGTACTAATGGAGGTCCTTCAGACTAAAATAAAAGACTTTTTTTTCCATGTATATTGAAAATATACATCGAAAAAATAAAGAGCACTGGTAAAGGCAACTACATAAATAAATATAAAATAGAGTATAGGTGTAATTTTGGTTTGTAACTTTTTACTCCTATCTTATTTAAAAGATAACTGCATAAAGCAATAATTAGAAAGCTATGTTGCAGAGCTTACAATGTCTAAGATGTAATTTATATGACAATGATTCCACCAAGGGGAGCTATTTAAGATCAAAGTTTTGGTATACCATTGAAAATTAAGTTGGTATTAATCCAAACTAGGTTGCTAGGTTGTTATAAATTAAGATGCTAATTGTAATCCCCAAGGCAACCACTAAGAAAATAGCACCTATAAATATATGAAAATAACATATATATGGACAAGAGAACTAAAATGGTGTACTAGAAAATGTCTAACAAAAAATAAGGCAGTAATGGAGGAATAGATGAAGAGAAACAACTCGACTCATGTATAAAACAAAAAAATGGGAGATGTAAATCTTGTCATTAATTATATTAAATGGAAATAGATTGAACTCTCCAATAAAGAGGCAGAAATTGGAATAATAGATTTTTAAAAACATGATTTAACTATGCTGTCTACAGAAGACACACTTGAGATCCAAAGACACAAACATATTGAAAGTTAAAAATTTGAAAAAGATATATATCATGTGAACAGCACCAAAAAAGATAGGGAATGCCTATACTAATATCAGACAAAACAGGTGTTAAGGCAAAAATTATTACTAGAGCTAAAGAAAGACATATTGTAATGATAAGGTGTCAATCTATCAAGAAGATATAATTATAATCACATATGCACTTAACAATAGAGCCCTAAAATACATGTAGCAAAAACTGGCAGAATTGAGGGAAGAAATAAATAATTCAACAGTAATAGATGGAGGCTTCAATATCCCACTTTCAGCAATGGATAAAACAAGAAAATTTTCTCTATTTTCATTGAGAAAATTGAAGACTTGAATAACACTATAAATCTACCAGACCTGACAGACATCTATAAAACACTCAAACCAACAACAGAAGAATAGACATTCTTCTTAAGTATATGTGGAACATTCTCCAGGATAGACATGTTAGGCCATAAAACAAGTCTCAATATATTTAAAAATGCATCGGTCATAAAAAGTATGTTCTCTAACCACGTGAAACTAGAAATCAATAACAGAAAGAAATTTGGGAAATTCACTAACATGTGATAATTAAACAACACACTCCTAAATAACCAATGGATAAAAAAAAGAAATCACAAGGGAAAATAGAGCATATTTTGAGATGAATTAAAATGAAAACCCAACATACCAAAATTTATGAGATATAGCAAAAATGGTGCTTAGAGGGAAGTGTATAGCTATAAATACCTTTTTTTTTAAAAAAAAAGAAAGATATCAAATCAATAAACTTTCATCATAAGGAAAAAGAAGAGCAACTAAATCCAAAACTAGCAGAAGGAAGGAAATAATAAAGATGAGAGCAGAAATAAATGAAATAAAGACTAGGAAAATAATAAAGAAAATCAACGAACCAAAAGCTGGCTCTTTGAAAAGATCAATAAAAATTACCAAACCTTTAGCTAGACTGACCAAGAAAAAAAGAGAAGAGTCTCAAATTTCTAAAATCAGGAATAAAAGAGGTGACATTATTACTTACATTATAGAATTAAAAATTACAAGGGGATATTATGAACAATTATATGCCAACAAATTAGGTACAATAGATGAAATGGCTAGAGTCCTAGAAAGACACAACTACCAAAACTGATTCAAGAAAAAGTAGAAATTTGAATAGATGTATAATGAGTCAAGAGATTGAATTGGTAATAAGAAAACTTCCCACAAAAGAAAGAAAACTTGTCACCAAAAAAGCTTGTCACAAAGGCTCAAATGGGTTAATTTATTAATTCTATCAAACCTTTAAAGAAGAATGAATACCAGCCCTTCACAAACTCTTCCAAAAAATAAAAAAGGAGGTAACACTTCTCAATTTGTTCTGAGGTCAATATTACCTTGATATCAAAATTAGACAAAGAAATCACAAGAAAAGTACATAACAATATCCCTCATGAATATAGATGCAAAAATTCTCAACACGATACTAGAAGACATAATCCAGCAACATACAAATAGAATCATACACTATGGCCAAGTGGAATCCAGGAATGCAAAGTTGGTACAACATATGAAAATCAAACAACATTATATACTCTATTAGTAGAACAAAAGGGAAAAAGCATATGATCATCTCAAAAGACAAAACAGCCTTGAAAAAGAAAGATAAAGTTGGAGGGCTCACACGTCAAGATTGACTTTAAATCTTACTATTCATACAAAGCTACAGTAATCAAGACATTGTGGTACTGGCACAAAGGCAGACATGTAGACCAATGGAATAGAAATGAGAGTACAGAAATAAATCCTTACACTGCTCAAAAGATTTTGACAACAGTACTAAATCAACTCAATAGAGAAAGAATAGTCTTCAACAAAGGGTGTGGAACAACTGGATATTTATTTGGAGAGAATGAAACTGTTGCCCTACATCACACTATACATAAAAATTAACTCAAAGTAGATCATTGATCTGAATGTAAGAGATAAAACTATAAAATTCTTAGAAGAAAACATAGGACTAAATCTTGGTGATCTTGTATTAGGCAATGGTTTCTTATAGGACACCAAAACACATTCAACAAAAGAAAAAATAGACAAAGTGGACTTCATCAAAATTAAAAATTTTGTGCTTCAAAGGACACCATCAATAAAGTAAAAAACAACCCATGTAACAGGAGAAAATATTTGCAAATCCTGTGTCAGATGAGGGACTTTTATAAGGAATATATAAAGAACTCTTACAATTAACAATAAAAAGACAAACCAATTAAAAATGGACAAAGGATTTGAAGAGATGCTTCTCCTAAGAAGATAAGCATATAGCCAATAAGCAGATGAAAAGATGTTTAACGTCATTAGTCATTACAGAAATGCAAATCACAACCACAGATGTCACTTCACATCTACTAGAATGGCTAAAATTTTTTAAAAGACAGAAAATAACAAGGGTTGTTGATGTGGAGAAATTGCAACCCTCACACACTGCTGACAGGTTATAAAATGGGGAGGCCTCTTTGAAAAACAATTTGGCAGACATCAAAATGTTAAACAGTTATCATATGACCTAGCAATACCACTCCTTAGGTATTTACTCAAGAAAACTGAAAACATATGTCCACGCAAAAAAGTTTACATAAGTGTTCATAGCAGCATTATTCATAATAACTAAAAACCAGAAGCAGCCCAAATGTTCTTCAGTTGATGAATGGATAAACAAAATGTGATATATCCCTACAATGGAGTATTATTCAGCCATAAAAAAGAACTAAATTACTGATACATGCTACACCATGGATGAACCTTTAAAATATTGTGTTAAGTGAAAGAAGCCTGATGAAAAGGCCACATGTTATGACTCAGTATATATGAAAGGTCTAGAATAAGCATATCTGTAGAGACAGAATGTAAATGAGTGGCTTTCCAGGGGCTGAGGGAAGAAACCTGATTGTGGTAATGACTGCACCATTTGTGAATATACTAAAAACCACTGAATTGTACACTTTAAAGAACTGAATTTTACAGTATGTAAATTAAATACCAATAAAAATATTATTTAAAATAAAATGCCAAGGCTTACCTTTCAGTTTAAAAACCACCTGCACAAGTACAGATTAGGGCAATTTGCTTCAGCAGGAGCTTATATGAGGAAATTCTGTGAACCAACTGCTTGACACCCTGAAAGCAAGCTGTTTCCCCTCATTTTGTTGCATTTTCACATACTGTATTTTCTCTCTGGAGCATTCTTCAGCCTCACCCTGCACTCCATGTTCTTGGCTAGCTCCTGCTTATCCTCCAGAGCTCACTCCACACCACAGGTCTTCCCAAAAGCCTTCCCTGACCTCATTTCCATTCGTTATTTGATCCATGCTGGGAACTTTCCTCCGGAGTCCCAAAGCCATTTGTGTTTACCTTGGTCACAACCCCTGTCACCCCATGTTACAATTGCCCCTGTACACACACACCTAGCTCAGAGTCCCTTCCAGACAGCGATTGTGTTATTCATTCTGTATCCTCCATTCCTAGCACATGGACTGGCAGCAGATGCTCAGTAAATGGTTTTCAATGACTTATTGAGCCAACAGTGCTACTGAAATGATAAATAAAGGAGTTAACAACACAAAGAAAACTGATTGTATTTAACACATTAAGTTAAGAAATAATTCTCTGAACTGTACGTTGACCAATAGATTCCTACAAAAAGAGAAAGACAATGGCAAGTAACAGAGGGCTCAGGGAATAACACAGATGATAAAGCACTGGGATTCCATTTCACATAAGGAAAAGATAAATAATTGGGCATGTTGAGCCCAATAAGAGAAGCAAAAACCATGCACAGGCATGATGGCCACCTTATTTGGCCATATATTTGAAAGAGCATCTGTATAAAAGAGAGTAGATTGATTCTAGGTTTTGAGACTGGGGAAGTTGGGACAGGAAGTGGAGGCAATCATTAACAGTGCAATGAAAGAAGTGTAATCTCAAAGCAAATTTCAGTCCAGTAAATCACAAACTTTTTTTAAAAAATCAAACTGATCTTCTTTGTGACTTCCCTGTCACACACACATAAAATTAATGATAATAACAATAGCTAAATCATACTTATTCAGTGCCAGGCACTGCATCAAATCCTTTACATGTGTTATATCATTTAATTCTAGCAATGTTTTATGCAAAACACACCAGAAATTGTTCTTACTGCTTCTTTCTTTAAACAGATATTCAACAAGGTCCATTTTAATGTATTCTGTAGAAGAAATCCCCCCAAAAGACAATAGTTTCTTTTTAAAGTGGTTGAATATGTATGCACGTTAATATTTTTCTATTTTATTATTTTTTCTTCTTTTATATTTATTAGCTTTGTTTGTTATTGCTATTATTCCTGAGTTGAATGGTTTGGGGTTTTTTTTTGGCCTCACCACCAACTTGCAGGACCTCAGTCCCCCAACCAGGAATTGAACCCAGGCCCTTGGCAGTGAAAGTGCAGAGTCCTAAAATGCTTAGGTTATTTTTTAATCTTTCATTTTCTAAAAAATAAATGCATTTTAAAACTACAAAATTTCCTCTGAGTATTGGCCATATATCATTTGTTTTAATAACTGACCTTCTTATAATTTATTTATAAATAATTTCGATTTACTTTCAAACCCAAGGACTCAGAAAGACATGTAAGACACTTTTCAAATGGGGAGATTTATATGTGTGTATGTGACAATCATTTCTGATAATAGTTATTTTTATTGCATTGCACACAGAGAATGCAACCTGTATGATTTCATTCATTTTGGAATGTGTTGATATTCTCTCTGTGGCTCAACATATGTTCTAATTGTTTTGAATATTTTAAAAAATAATATGTGTTTTATATTTTTAATCTTATTTTTTGGTATATCTTTATCAATTTCTTCTTCACCAATTTTTATTGGTTTTATTATGTATATTTTGATGTTGTTAGATGTTGAGGTTAGCAAATTCTTAGTGGAATGTACTTTTAATCATTATGAATCTCTTTTTCTTTTCAATACTTTTGGCCCTAAATTACATTTTGTCTCATATTAAGACTCTAATACTAGCTTATTTAATTTAAAAATTTTGAATAGTGTTCTATTTACATATTCCAACCTCGAAAAGACACAAAAGCATATTCAGAGAAGTTGCCTTTTCACTCTGGTTTTCCCAAGCCACAGAATTTTCCTCCCCAGACACAAGTGTTATCAGTATATTAAATATATATCTGGATTGGGGAGGGGCTGGAGAGACAGACTCACATGCATAAGCTGCCATCTTGATTCAGTCTCTGAATATTATTCCAGTGCGGGGAATGCAGCTAGCATATGTTCTCTTGCATCAGTCTAGAGTTGCAAATTCTCACGTTAGACCCAAAGAGAATTTCTTGTGATCTATCCACTTTGGGCTTTGTGGTCTAGGGAAGTCCTTCCATATTCCTGACCCTAGAGTGTTTTCTTCCTTGTGGGGAGGGAAGAAGAGGGTAGTAGGCATGTAAGTGTGACATAGGTTTGAGCCTTGAATTTACTCATCTTGAAGAAGTTTTCCAGTTTTTATTTCTTGAAATGCCTATACATGACAGACCTTCTGACATTTCAAGACAATATGATTCAATCAATTAATTGATCAATCAACCACCAGTTTTGACTGACGCCTATTTGTCTTAATGTGGATAACCATTTGAGACATAGCCAGTTCTTACCACTGGGGAGCTTAAAATTTAGATGCGGCTAAAAATATTTATGAAACAAGTAACAACATGAAAAACATAAAACCAAGTGTATGCCTCAGGAGATCCTGTTGGTCTTAGTGCTATTGGGATAGTTTATAGAATAGCTAGCTAGCTAGCTAACTAGACAGACATATATATAATTATATAGTTATAGATAGTTATAGATATATTCTATATATAACATATAATATATAGTGTTATATAACCTATATATATATGTGTGTGTGTGTGTGTGTGGTGTGTGTGTGTATTTCACAGAACTCCAATATATCTCTTTTTTCCTTATATGAAACTCAAATTTTCTTTTCCCTGCATATAGTTCAATATTTATTAATACCTGGGAAGCATAAAAATATTTTAATGAAGAACATTTAAATACTAGGATTAGCACTTTATATTTTATGTAGAACTACTATTTTTAAATGGAGCATTTATATCTTTAAAGGGAGCATTGTTTCCTGCTGGCTGTTCCTTACACGTAGCATTTGAAAAACAGCCCCCTGATATTAATGGGAATCGTACCCAAAGCATGATTTATGCTAACCGACCATTTACAGTTGCTTAATACTTTGTACCACAGATGGAGAATTAACTCTTCTCTCTTTCATTTATCACTTTCTTAATCTCCCCCCTTCTTAATCTTTTCTGTCTTTTCTTTCTCCCATGCCCTTTCCTTTCTTTCCCCACTATGCTTCTCCCGCCAGGTCTGATGAAGTCTTCCTAACAAGCGCTCTGAAGAGACCCTCCTCTGTGGGCCTCCCTCCTGAGAAGTTAGGTGGCTGTGTCAGTGCCTCTGATGCCTATTTTTACACTCGTGTTTGTCCGGAGTCTGACGTGGTTTATCACAGTCTCTCCAAAGACCCATTGTTCAGCACTTCAAGAAGAATGTTGTTATATTGACTGCTAGTGCGTCAGCCCGGCTCTCTCTGGAGGAGCTCTTGGATGAAATTAGATAATTTCCATTAGAAGACCGTGCATTATTAGTCCCTGGTGCCAAACTGGAGAATGAGCCAAGATGACTATTTCTGGCCAGGCTCACCTCAGGAAGGAACCTTCTCAGCTTTAATGGGATTTTGCTATTGTTGGTTGCCTTCTGTTTGACACCAGGCCAGCCCAGGGTTGGAAATTGTTTAGAAAGCTGCATGAAATATAATAGAACCCCAGCCATTTGTTGAGGCACATTCCTGCACAATGTTTATTTTGAAGAAGGGAAAAAAATATATTGTCCTTGGCAGACAACAATAAAAAAAAAAAGCAGTAACTTGAATCTCTGACCATATGCCTCTTGTTGCCAGTTATGTTTAAAAACTCCCTGCTGGTATCAGAGATTTTCACACCGAAGTGATAAATCTCTTGTAATATTTATAAGCATCTTCACTACAGACCCAGGAAGATATTTCAAGTCATCAAGGCCTTCAAGGCTGAGGCTATATGAAATGGGTGGGTGCCGAGGAGGGGATGGGGACTGAAAGAATATTCCAGACTCACACTGGTCCCAGTCTGGGCCCAGATGTGGGCCCACAAAAATCCCTCTGCCCTGCTGTCTCGTCAAAACCTTTCGCACCCAAGAACTGTGGGAGCTGAGCCTTTGTAAGCTGATTGTGTTCTGAGCAGGCAATCATTGAAGCAGTGGAGGATGGTAGGAATAGTCTCTTCATTCTTGAGGACATTGTAAAGATCAACCTTTGATCACAATGGTGTGGGGGGGGGTTGCTTGGTTTTATTTTTGTTTCTGTTCCATAAAAGCTGGCTCACCATCAGAGTTGACTTTGGAGAAAAAGTTGTCCCTATTTTGATAGAACTATGGCATGAACTAAGGATATTAAAACATTGGACATTTTTAAATGAAATTGAAATCCCTAAATTGCTTTCTTAAAAATTTGCTCAGTGTCACAGCCTTGGCTTTCATGATTGTCCAATCCTTTTGGAGCTAAGTGTATATGCGTGAAAATGGTAAACAGAACAAAATAAAACCAAGGAAAAAAACCTAAGGTGGGGTCTCAATAGACAATCGTCGAAAAAGCAATCCAATTCCATCATAAGAGTTTTTTGAATTTTGAATTAAAATGCAGTTTCCCAAGACTGCTTAAAGATAAAATCTTCAAGTCTAGAAGCTGATTCCATCAAATGACATTTAGATGTCCTCAGACATATTGTTTCCTTTCAATTATTTGGCCTTAGCCTTGGCCTTTTGCTCTTTAGCTCATATAATAAATAATATGTACAACTACGTCTTGACTGTCAACAATGGGACAGAGGGGAAGAAGAGCTAATTAAAAAATATTCACCAAAGCTAATCACCAAATCAACTTTTGACATAAATGTCTCCCCTTTCCCATGAAATCTTTCATCAGAAATGCTGATCCATGGCCAAAACTGACTGAGGGGTGGTAGATGGGCCCTGCACAAGGGGAAATGGAGACAAAGAATTTCAAAGTACATGCAACCCATAGACAGACTTTGCTCTGACCCCACCTAGATAATGGGGTCTTGATTTAACCAGAGGGAAGCCAGCGCACCCATGGACACCAGGAATGAGTTCCAAGTGACTGGCAGAATTCTAAAATGACCTCAAAATTCCACTCCTCAGGTGTACATGTCCTATATAATCCCCTCCCCTTGAGTGTGGACAGGACCTGTAAGTAGGGTGGGATATCACTCTTGTGATTAGGGTACATTATATAGCAAAGATGAAGAGATTTTGCAGTTGTAATTGACATCTGAAATTGGTTAGTTTTGATTAAACAAAAGGGAGATTGTCTTGAGTGGATCTGACTTATTCAAGTGAAAGCCCTTATAAGGGGGTTGGGTACCTCCTCAGGAGATACTCTCTTACTGACCTCAAAGCAGCAAATAGCTCTGCTGTGAACTACTGTGGAGAGGGCAGAGTCTAGGAGTTGAGGATTCCTACAGCTGCAGGGAACTGAATTCTCCCAACAATCTGAATGACCTTGGAAGTGGATCCTGAGCTCCGGATGAGAATGCAGCAGGCTAACAGCTTGATTGTAGCCTTGTGAGACCAGGGGCAAAGGACCCAGCTAAGCTGTGTCCAAGCTCCTGACACACAGAAACTGTGAGATAGGAATGGTATTATTTAAGCCACTAAATTTGTAGTAATTTGCTATGCAGCAGTAGATGACTAATACAAAAGCCCTACAGACAACTTGACCAGTTTTGAAATGCTGGACGCTCTACCTGAAGTCTGCTATTGCTGAAGACCTACCGGTGGCAGGTCATCTATGTGGGCATACCTACAGGGGGCTGAAAGCTTTTCAGGATCCACTCCTGAGATCTCTCAATGCCTTCAGTTGGACATGACTGCCTTCCTGGAGTTCCTGAGGCCCTAAGGGACCATTCATTGGCCATTTCCTTTTATTGAGGTAGCATTGTGGATAGTGGGAAAAAATGATATATTTTGAGACCACACTAGCCTGGGTTTGAATGCCTCTTTTGACATTTATTAGCCATGTAACTGTTCAAGTCATTTAATCTCTTTGAGTCTCAAAATGGGGACAATAATATAATTTCCAGAGTTTTCATGAGAAGTAAGTGAATTATCTATATGAAACACCTGGCCCAGAGACTGGACTCTAGCATGTGCTAATATGTCCATTTTCTTCAATACTTAGCTTAAGCTCTGTCAGAAAGCCAGCTTTGATTCTGCCTCTGCTGCCTGCTAGTACGTTACTTAACTTTGCTCTGCTTCCATATTATCATGAGTTAAATGAAAATAACATTAGTCCATATGGTATACTGCTATTGTAAGGATTAAATAAAATAATCCAAGTAAAGTATTTATCACCTGCATTGTACACAGTAATGTTAGTTAATTTATGTTTGAATTATCATTCCTCTCCCAATTACCAAACTGGAATGAATCACTTCCTTCTCCATGGTCTCATGTGCTTTGACTGGATTTCTAAGAAAACATTTCTCGTATTCTCAGATAAGCATATTATAAGAAGTTGTATGCATTTCTTTCCCTCCCAATCTACCTCTTGCTTTTTGAGGGCAGGAGCCATGACATTCATTTCTGCAAGCCACCCAAAGCCTTGCCTACTGCCTTCCACATAGTAGATGATCAAGAATATTGGCTTGACAGAAGTTTCAATTGACTCGGACAGAGCCAATATCAGATAAGAGCTAATTACGGAACCCAAGCAATAGTAGTGACCTTGTAGGATCATTGGGTCCTTCCTTCTTGGTAGAGCAAGTCATCCAAGATCAATGTGTCTCTAGCCTTGGTTGAAAGATCCCTACATTAAGACTTGTCCATACCACATATTAACCAATCATTTGAACATTAATTTTCTGGGAACACATGTATCTAGTAGGTGCTATGGTGGCGCAAACCAAAAAGGAGAAGATAGATTCCTTCCCTCAGGAAACTTCATGATCTGACAGGGAGCGCTACTCCCCTAGACCAGGAACTCATTCTCACTCTAACTAATATCCGTCCCTCCTTGCTGAAGTTCTGCTCATACCCTCTGCTCTGAACTCAGGAGATGCCCAAGGACAGCTGCTTCCCATCCTCAACCACATGACCCTCACATAGTTAAAACCCATTACGGAGTCACCCCTCAGCTCTTGCCTGACTTAAGCTCTGCCTCTAAAGCAGGGATATTGATGACGACCTGCCTTGTAGGGCGACTGTGAGAAATAACTCATTAAAATGGCTGCAGGGTGCAATGAAAAGGCCAGAGAACAAGGCCAAGCAGCTTCCCCCAGCACTCCATTCATTTTCAAGGGAAAACAACTCTGGATCAGAGCTATAAAAAGAACCCTGAAGATAAAGTGTACCTCTCTCCCCACCTCACTATTTGTCTCGTGAGGACCCAGGCACTTGCCAGGCCTCCTTTTCAGCCTTTATCTCAGCACATTTCTCATCTGTTCTTTTATTCATGCTGGGCCATTTTCATTGTCTCCTGCTCAGAAATGTGTGATAAGAATCTAGCTGAGTGGCATTAGGAAAATCCGCTGTTCAACAAAGGAACCTGCCATTGTGCCCCCGGCACTTCAAAGCTCTCACAATATCTTATTTTTATTATTTGTTTTTTTTTTTTCAAAAGTTTGAACAATGTGTTTTGCATCCTAGGTTGTCTGTGGGAAAATATATTTCTCATTAGTTGGATCCTGAGCTGCTGACGACTGAGAAAATGACGACATAGTAATTCATGCTAAGGTTTGTAAAAACACTTTAAATTCTTTTTTCTTCTAAATTGTGTACAATAGCACTGATTGGATCTCACCAAGGGTATCAGTAGAAACCAAGGGTCAGGATGTTGCAACTAGATTATTCCAGACTCAATGTTAGCACATTTTTGATTAATATTAATTCAGTACAGCTGAGTATTATTGTAGCTGTAAGGAGAGTGAAAGGAGCCTACACATTCTTTTTTTTTTTTTAATGTGTTTTCATAATTATTTTTTTTCTAACTTTTTTTTTTACATCTTTATTGGAGTATAATTGCTTTACAATGGTGTGTTGGTTTCTGCTTTATAACAAAGTGAATCAGTTATACATATACATATGTTCCCATATCTCTTCCCTTTTGCATCTCCCTCCCTCCCACCCTCCCTAGAGCCTACACATTCTTATAGGAAGGGCCAGACGCATCTACCAGAGACTATAGTAAAGGGTAGTAACAAAGGCCTGATGAACGGGATGGACAATGAGTGTAAAGTTCAAGTGGATTTTAGACCCTCAGGCCTCACATGTCTACAGATCACGCTTAATGGTGCACAGGGCTAGTTTAACAGATCAAATTAATCAAAACAAAACTGATAATACATTATGGACACCAGGAATTAGGAGGGAATACTCCAAATGACAAGGAAGTATAAATTGAGGGGAAATGATAATGTGGCTTCTTGTGATCCATTCATAGAAACAGAATGAATAGTGCAAACTCAGAAAAAAATGGTTATTCTGAACTTTTCTTCATCTCAGACACCACTCATAGCCTTCTCTAGTGGCATATGATTAAGGCTCACTTTTCCAGGTTACTTCCTGAACTGTAAAGTGAGGACAAGAAATATTCCTATCTTATTCAAACTGTTTACCAAGCATCTAACAAGGTGCTTCATACAGTCAGTACGTGTTGTATGAATGAATCAATGAATAAGAACATAAGTCTAAGAAGCATCTTGAAAGGACCCAGCATTTCTTCCATCAACTCCCTGTTTTGTTTTGGACACTAGTAGCAGATATTTAATCCTATTTCTCTGTCCATGTCATACCATCATCATCAGTCCTTGCAAGGCTCCCTTCTTATTTTAATTCTACTTTTTTATTTCCTCCTTCTGTTCCTCCAGCCTGAATCCCATTTCTCTCTCCACCATAAGCACCCACACCAGAGTATCCAATTTATGTTCTTAGTTATGTGCATACTTGTAAATATCATGACATTATTTTATATGTTTGTTTAATTTACACTTAGTATTTATGTGTATCTCATTAGATTTCTTACTTTTGCCATGGAATAGTATATTTTAAAGATCTAGTCATGCTGTTACATGTATACATATGTTTTAAATTCTGACTACTGCATTATAGTCCATTATTTTTGTATATGATCTTACACTTATCCATTCCCTTAGGAATGGACATATGATTGCCTTTACCTACCCATGATTTTAGTTACTCTTACTAACAATCAATCCTTTCCCCATTTATTTTGTTGATAACTTATAATTTTAATATAACTTGAAACTTAAAGAAAAGTTGAAAGAGTAGTGCACAGAACCGCCATTAGTCTACCCAAAGTCATCAACTGATTACATTTTGTCCCATTTGCTTTCTCATTATCTATTTATCTTTATTTATAAGTGTAAATTTTTTAATCATTTAAGAGTAAGTTGGAGATATGATCAGGCTCCTTTATCCCTAAACATTTTGATTTTATTTCCTAAAAAGCCAGACAGAAAATCAATAAGGAAACAGTGGTCTTAAATGGCACAACAGACCAGTTGGACTTAATAGATATTTACAGGTCATTCCATCCAAAAACAGCAGAATACACATTCTTTTCAAGTGCACATGGAACATTCTCAAGGATAGATCACATGCTAGACCACAAAACAATTCTCAACAAATTTAAGAGGATAGAAATGATAGCAAGCAGTAGTATGAAACTAGAAATTAATTACAGGAAGAAAAATGAGAAAAGCACAACACATGGAGACCAAACAACATGCTACTAAAAAACCAATGGGTCAATAAAGCAATCAAAGAGGATATCAGAAAATACCTCAAGACAAATGAAAAAGGAAACACAACATTCCAAAATCTATGGAAGACACCAAAAACAGTTCTAAGAGGGAAGTTTATAGTGATACAGGCCTACCTCAAGAAACAAGAAAAATCTCAAATAAAAAATCTAACCTACCATCTAAAGGAGTTAGAAAAAGAAGAACAAAGTTCAGAGTTAGCAGAAGGAAGGAAATAAATAAAGATCCAAGAGAAAATAAATACAATAGAGATAAAAAAACAATATAAAAGATCAATGAAATCAAGAGCTGATTTTTGGAAAAGCTAAACAAATTTGATAAACCTTTCACTGGGCTCACCAAGGAAAAAAGAGAGAGGTCTGAAATAAATAAGAAAAACACAGAAACACTGATTCAAGAAGATACATGCACCCCAATGTTCATAGCAGCACTATTTACAATAGCCAAGGTATGGAAGCAACCTAAGTGTCCACCAACAGATAATAAAGAAGATGTGATATATATATATGTATGTATATATATATATATATGTATGTGTGTGTATATATATATATATATATGTATGTGTGTATGTATATATATGTATGTGTGCATATATATATGTATATATATAATAGAATAGTACTCAGCCATAAAAATGAATAAAATCCTGCCATTTGCAACAATGCAAATGGACCTAGAGAGTATTATGCTCAGTGAAATAAGTCAGACAGAGAAAGACAAATACTCTATGTTATCACTTATATGTAGAATCTAAAAAATAGAACAAATATAAATTAAAAAATGGAAACAGACTCACAGATATTAAGAACAAACTAGTAGCTACCAGTGGAGAGAGGGAAGCAGGGAGGGACAAGATAGGGATATGGGATTAAGAGATACAAACTACTTTGTATAAAATAAATAAGCAACTAGAATATATTGTACAGAACAGGGAAATATATCCATTATTTTGTAATAACTTTAAATGGAGTATATGCTATATAAATATTGAATTACTAGGTTGTATACCTGAAAATAATATAGTAATGTAAATCAACTATACTTCAATTTAAAAAGCAGGAAACCTGGTTTCCATTATCTTCAATATATTTATAATGTAATTTGCTAACCCAAACCACTTCAATGAGCAATCTTTCTAACTAGTTTAATATTTATTTAGAATTCTTTTTAATATAAAATTTTCATGAGTGAAATGTACAAATCTTAAGTGTACAATTCAATGAGTAGTGAATACACCCGTATAACCCATGCAATTATCAAGATATAATTTATTTCTATCACCCCAGGAAATTCCCTCATCAGAAACAACCTTCCCACCACTGGCAACCATTTTTTTAGGGTTTTTTTTCACCATAGATTTTTGTTTATTCGTCTCTTCCTGATCTCATATAAATGGAATGATATAGCATCTACTCCTTTATATTTGGTTTTTCTTGCTCAGCATATATGAGAGATTCCTCCATGTTACTGTTTGTGTTACTACTTCTTTCCTTTTTTTGCTCAGCAGTATCACATTGTATGAAGATAATACAATGATCTCTCTATTCTTCTACTCATAGACATTTGATTTTTCCAGTTACTGTCTATTATAATTAAATGTGTTATGAACAGTCTTATAAAAGTCTTTTTGTGGACATATAAGTCATTTCATCTGTCTTTTAAAAGAACCAATTTTTGGTTTTGTTAATCTCTTTTTTTTTCTATTTTTTTCTATGTCATTGATTTTTTTTCTCTTATTCTCTATTCTTTCCTTCCATTTTCTATGGGTTTAATTTGCTTTTCTTTTTCTAGTTTCATAAAGTGGAAACTTAGGTTTTATATTAGGTCTTTTCCCAGTGTATGTATTAAAACTATGTATATATTGTAATGTATATTATAAATTTAATTATAACATATTATATAATTGATAATAATTTATAAACTAATTATGATGTGATAGAAAATTACTCTGCAAGTTCATTTGAACATATTATATGGTCCCGCATATAATCTATCTTAATAAATGTTTCACATGCACTTGAAGAGAATGTATATTCCACAGATATTGGTTGTAATGTTCTATGTATGTCATTTAGATCAAAGTGTGTTGATAATATTTTTCAGATCTTTTGTATCCTTAATGGTTTCTTGTCTAGTTGTTCTATCAATTTCTGAGAGAGAGGTAAAAGTATCTCCAATTTTGATTGTAGGATTTTTTACTTCTCCTTTTAGTTTTACCAATTTTCATTCAGTGTATCTTGTAGCTCTGTTATCACACAACACATATCTAGGGTCATCATGTTTTCCTGATGGATTCACCATTTTATTATTATGAAATGTCTTTCTTACCTCTGACACTATGTCTTGCCTTGAAGTCTATTTTTGCCTGTTATTAATATAGCCATTCAAACTTCCTTATACTTTTTGTTTGCCTTGTATATCATTGTCCACACTTTTACTTTCAATCCATCTGTGTTCTTATATTTAAGGTACCTCTCTTGTAGACAGTAGATAGTCTTGGTCTTGCTTTTTTACCCACTCTAACCAAATCTTTCTATTAAATTTATCCATTTACATGTAGTTTAATTATTGATGTGTTGGATTCAGGTCTACCATTTGCTGTTTGCTTTCTATTTCTTCCATTTGTTTTTTATTTCTCTATGTTTTCTTTTATGCCTTCTTTTCAGTTAATTGAATATATTTTAGCATTCCATTCTTCTACTGGCTTTTTAGCTTTACCTCTTTGCATTTTTTTTTTTTTTTGCTTTTGTTTTTGTTTAGTAGTTGTTTTAGGGCTTTTTAACTAGTCACTTAGAATTAATATGCGTTAAATATATGAACATTGCAACAGCATAGTTCCATTTATCCACCCCCCTCAACCTTTGTGCTATTGTCAATACATATTACATACATACATGTCAATATATTATAAGCCCCATATATGTTTTAAAGAAATTAAGAGAAAAAAATACTTTCAATCCAACTACTGAGTTCTTTATTTCAACTATTACATTTTTCACATTCAGTATGTACATTTGACTCATATTCATAAGTTATTATTCCTGTTTCATGTTTCCAATATCCTCTATTAGGGTTTTGAAGATATTTATCAAGCTTTTTTCCATTCCTGTTCTTCCAGTTCATTAATTCTGCTTCCTCTGGCATATGTTGGCCAGTTCTGGCCTTTCTTTCATGATGTTTGTGTTCCTTGGAGGTGTCAATTTTTCTTTTGAACTCATATCCACTGGAGACTTCAAAAGCCTGTATCTAGATTTTATGACTTCCAAGTGAGTTAGGAGACAGAGAATACTTCAAGGCAATTCAGGGTGATGTTACAATTCCACTAAGATCACTATCTATGCAAACTTGACCCTCAAGGAAATGCCCAGAGCCTCCACCTGGCCCTGCTCCTCTTCAGAAGCTGTTTTTCTGTGTTAATCACCAAGCCCAAAGTATCAACAGGGATGCTTTGCGAAGAAATACTGAAAGGGGGCTATCTAGCCAACCCCCAGCAGGATCTAGGATCTCACTATGCTGCCTTTGATATGCATGATTATTTTAGTGTCCTAAGGTCTGTGCAGCAGGCAGTGATTTACTCAAGTAAATATGAAGGAATGAAAAGAACCCAACTGGAAAGCATGTTCCAGGCACAACCCCAGCGCCTTAAGGTTCTCAGAGAAACAAAACTAATAGAAGATAGGTAGATAAATAGATATTATAAGGAAATGGCTCTTGAAATTAGGAGGTTAACAAGTCCCCAAATCTGCAGTTGGCAAGATAAAGCCCTAGGAGAGCTGATGTGTAGTTCTAGCCCAAGTCCAAAGGCCTGAGGACCTGGAGAGCCAATGGTCTAAGTTCCAGTCCCAAAGCTGGCAGGCTCAAGACCCAAAAAGAGCTAATGTTTCAGTTTCAGTCTGGAAAAGGCTGATGTCCCAGCTCAGCAGTCAGGCAGAAGGAATTCCCTCTTACTCACCCTTTTTGTTCTATTCAGGTCTTTGACTGGATGAGGTTCATCCACATTAGGGAGGGTAATCTGCTACTCAGTCTACCAATTCAAACATTAATCTAATCCAGAGACATCCTCACAGATACATTCAGGATAATCTTTGACGAAATTTCTGGGTACTGCATGGCCCATCAAGTTGACACATAAAATTAATCATCACACCCTGTCTGTCCCTACAGTTTCTCTCTTAGGTTCTGGCATCCATCAACTTCCTCTCACTTCTCCAGTTTGGGCTCTGAATGGAAGCTGGCACCCTTTGCTAGCTGGAATAGGAAAGCTTCCAAAGTATTGAATTGTCACCTTATTTAGGAAACTCCAAATTGTGGGATTGCTCCAAGACATTTCTTTAAAAAGTGTGGAAGCCTCATCAGCAACTTTTAAAACACTTCTCTGATCTTAAAGAAATTTAAAAGGAAAACATGGGCTTGCTATTTACCAAGTTTTGTTTGATTGGTTGCAATTTTATTTGTATTTTGTTTTTAATAAATGAGTGCTAATGGTTAAAATTCAATATACTAGCCTTATAAGAAATATGACAGTCATGGGCCAAAAGAAATCAACTATAGGAAGTGGAAATTCTGAATAAGACAATGAAATTCACTGCGTGATAAATATAGTCCATCAAGCAAGCTTTTAATCCCAGAGGAAAATGATTTTTTTTTTTTTTTTTTTTTGCGGTACGCGGGCCTCTCACTGTTGTGGCCTCTCCCGTGGCGGAGCACAGGCTCTGAACGCGCAGGCTCAGCGGCCATGACTCACGGGCCCAGCCGCTTCGCGGCATGTGGGATCTTCCCAGCCCGGGGCACGAACCCGTGTCCCCTGCATCGGCAGGCGGACTCTCAACCACTGTGCCACCAGGGAAGCCCTACATTATTTTTTTCTTGGCATGGGGATGGTGGGTAAAGGGTAGAAGTAAATTAGCCTAATTTGGAACAATTAGCATTTGTGCTTTTTTTGACAAAAGGGTTTCCAAAGCTGGGGTTGAGGGGGAAGATAGAAGCTGGGCACAGGGAGACCCTCCTTTGCCTTCACCACCCTGAATGACACTCAATTAGTGGGCTGCTCACTCACTTGTCAGTCATTTTCTGGAGTTGCTACGATGTGTCAGGTTCTATTAGATGCTGGGGGTACAGAACTGAAATATATGGTTCAGGTAGCAGGTAGGCAGGACGTCAGGAAGCTAGAAAGATACAGCACAGCAAACCGTGAATTTCCAGTGTGATCAGTGCCATGATGGAGGTAAGCACAGGATCCACAGATAGGCTATGGGAGGAGAGGAGAGGTAGACCCAGCCGGGCACAGATCACATCATGCTGGCATTCCTTATTTACGAATATGTTGCATCTCAGTTACCTGTTTTCCCTAGCTTCCTGTGTAGTACCAGCTCACGAGAGGTGACAGATAATTATCAAATGAATGAATGCATAGATAAGTATTTCAGGTTTTGTAAATACCATGTAGAATGTATAAAGGATCCAGTACTTTGCCTACACACACAGGTAGCAAACCAGCAGCCACAGGTTCAGTCTGACCCAGACTTTTGTCTTTGGCCCATATCGTGATTTTTAAAAACTTTGTACTACATTGGACTTTAAAATATGATGTTGGACTTCTCTTCAAAGATCAGCAGAATATCTGGCAACACTGCACACTTATTCCAGAATACTGACTGGTTGGCACTGGGTGGGACCTATATTTTCCTATTGAGCACAAGCCCTGAGGTGGCCGTGTCCCCACCTGTCATACTGCGTGAGCCTGTGCACCTCAGCCAGACATCTACTCTCACGTGTGCTGCTGACTTGGCTCCTGGAAGCATTTGATTCTGGGTCCTGACATTCACAGGAGTGGAGAATATAGCAGGTATAGCTGAGGGAACCAGGGAAGGATTTCTGGAGTTCTAGGGGACTTCGGAAGCACAGCACGTGCAACTGAAGAGAGGGAGGCCGGCCTGGGGGGAGGAGATCCTAAATACTAAAGGTGGAAGCTCTGGCTAGGTGGTGGCTGAGGACGAGGTGGCCAGGCCTCTGGTTTCCCTCCTGAGAAAGGAGATTTTCTTTTTTTTGAGAAATTAAAAAATACATTTATTTACTTATCTTATACATAGTATCAATAGTGTATATATGTCAATCCCAGACATACACACACTATTGATACTATGTATAAATAGATAACTAGTGAGAACCTACTGTATAGCACAGGGAACTCTACTCAGTGCTCTGTGGTGACCTAAATGGGAAAGAAATCCAAAAAAGAGGGGATATATGTATACTTATAGATGATTCACTGTGCTATACAGTAGAAACTAACACAACATTGTAAAGAAATTATGCTCCAATAAAAACTTTTAAAAAAAGAAAAGACAATGTAAAATAGAATTCCTTTGTGAACTGAATATACTGCATATGTCTCCTGTAAAAAAAAATTAAAAAATTTAAAAATACATTTATTAAGTCATTCAAAAAGCAATAATAAGCCCATTATATGGTAACATGAAAAACATATTTTTACAAAATTATTATATTTCCTAAAACAAAAACTTTAGTGATAAGAGTGGCATTATTTTACATTTCTGCAAATATCTTTATGTTTAGCTTAATAGAAGACAGCTGGTGTTTGTTTCTGTATTCAGTCTATAGTGATACGTTGTTTTGATTGAAGTATAAGAAGAAAGTAGACTCATACAGAGATGGAATCAGAAAAGGGAGGAGTATTTTAATAGACTTTTCAGATAATTATGGCTGTCCTTCTTTAATACTATACTCCAAACTTAACAAGTGGTAGGTTTTTTGGTATATTTTTTAAGTTTTTATTTTATATTGGAGTATAGATGCTTAGCAATGTTGTGCTAGTTTCAGGTGTACAGCAAAGTGATTCAGTTTTACATATACATGTACCTATTCTTTTTCAAATTCTTTTCCCACTTAGGTTATTACAGAATGTTGAACAGAGTTCCCTGTGCTATACAGTAGGTCCTTGTTGGTTATCTATTTTAAATATAGAGAAAGGAGATTTTCAATCAGCCCTGGGTTTCCATAGGGGACTTGGAGCTGCTGAATGTAGTGCCCATTTGTTAAGGTTCTTTCAGGAGAAGTAGGGATTGCTAGAGTTCCAAGGAAACCTGACTCCTGTGATTCACCACTGCATTTTGCACTGGAAGAAACTGAGGCCGAGAGAGGGGGAGTGCCTTGGCCAAACTCATACAGCAAGGTCGGGAGCAAGGTCAACTCCTGCTCTATTTTACTTATTCCTTCACCAGAGAAATCAAGAAAAAGGGAAGGAGGGAGAAAAGGCAGGTGTGAGGAGATAGAAAAATATGAACCAGTGCTCTGCTTTTAGGCTAATCAGAACTTTGAATTCAGAGAGTTTCTTCTTTTCTTTCAAGAAAGAAATGTGTTTTTATAATCCAACTTCAATGGCTGGTGGGAAAAAGTCCTTCGAGTCCCCAAGGACTGTTAAGAAAACTACCATTAAATTCTAGTCTTCAGAGCTGTCTGAGTCATAATAACTGTAACGAACTCTGGGAGTGTGTGTTTTCTTAGGATTTCTCTTTTGGCCAGTCATGTGAGAAATAGGGAAGGGGAGGCAAGAAGGAATAGGCAAGTTTTACTAGCATAATAAGAAAAGGTACAAATTGGGATAATTTCATAATTAAGCGTAGCCTCTCTGAGTCTGGTGAAGATTCACTTCGCTAGACAGTAGCAACTAACACAACATTGTGAAACAACTATACCCCGCTAAAAATGAACAAATAAAAAGTAAATAAATAAGCTGTCAAGACATACAAAAAAGAAACTACATTTGCAGAATTCCAGAGGAAAAAGATGTTAGGAGAATGAGTAGGATTGGGTTTGCGGTGGGGAAGGAGGAGGTAGACTATATATGGCACATATGGCAACATGTTCCTTCCCAGGGAGGAATATGTACATACGTAGGTTCCCTTTGCTGGGAAAGCTTTTCCCCACATCCAACCCTAACCATCCCAACACCCTTGGGATGTGCTGAGGCAGTTATCCTTCAGGGCTCAGCTGAAATGTTCCCTTGGGACCCTGAAATTCCCCATCGTAATATTCATCACACTTGCAATTAATTATTTGTGTCATTAGTTTCTTTCTGCCAGGCTTTCCTGCTGCAGGGTAAGCTCCACTAATGACTGCAGTGTCTGTATCTGTTTTGCTCATGACTAACTGTGTAGAGCCCATAGTAGACACTCAATCAGTATTTAGTGAAAGGCTTTAGGACATCTTCCCTGCCTCTAATCCCTCATAATCTTTATGGAGACCATCCAGAGGGCAGCTAAGCAGGAGAGAGGCTTTCAGTACAGCTGTTCCTGGCCTCCCCTCCCTCCCGATACTACCCTGGCACATCACATCTTCAGACTGCTTAAAGAGGCAGGCTTAGCAGACAGGGAGTTTGTTGGACTGGGTCTAAACAAGCAATGCAGAAATAACTTCTAAAGGCGCTGACTGCCATGCAAGAAGTGAGCCCAGTTGAGGGAGCTCCCTCCCCGGTGTGGACATGTGTCTGAGCAGGAGAGAAAGGCCCCACCCACGAGTGAACCGAGAACCCAGTGATTTCAGATGTGACCCCAAAATGCCATCTTAAGGACTTGGTTCTCTGTTGAGCTGCTTCTCTCTTAAGTAACTCGACAGCCCGAGCTCTGGGCAAGTGTTGGAGGTGAGCTGATTTCACCAGGGTATCGATTCTCCTTAAAGATTCTCTAAGGTAAAAGTAAACATCTGCAAACTGAAGTTCTGTGAGTTCTCGGTAACAACTTTCTGTCCACACACCCCAGAGCACGCTGGCTAACAACCCCCCAGGGAGGCAACTCTGCAGCTTGCAAAGTGCTTTTTACACACCTGCTATCAGATCCTCACATATACATGAGGCATTTTCATCATCATATGATGTATGTGGTATTAGCATCCTCATACCTATTTTATGGCTGTTTCAACGAATGCCCACAAAGTTTAGGAAACCTGCCCCCGGTCACCCAGCCAGCTCAAGCCAGAGCTGGGGCCTGGAAGGGCCGTTGTCCCGGCCACCTGCCAGTTCCCTCTTGCCTGTCTTATAAGGCTGAGGTTTTCCCAAGGGAACCAGTGGATGTTAGAAACTGAAGTGTTGCCTTCCAGCAGGCCGGGGGACCTGGACGTTAGCCTTTGAGCGTGGGATCAAACCTGATCATCTCCGGTTGTGATCAAGAAAAGGAAAACCTCTCCGTGGGCCAAAAACGTTGTTATGAAGGTCGCCGACAGGGCCCCAGCCTTTGGTGCCCTTGGTGTGTGGGGTATGGTGGTGTCCAGCTCGGCATGTCGCCCTGGGCGCTTTGCACTTGCAGAGGAGGGGACAGGGGGACAGCGTGTGGGAACACAACCCGGGGCTGGCTCAGGATGGAAGGTCACTGTGGGGGGCGGGGGGAGCAGGGGCCGGTGGGTACAGAGAAAGAAGGCAGGAGCCAGGCCTGGTTTTCAAAATCAGCCTCCAGGGCTTCCCTGGTGGCGCAGCAGTTGAGAGTCCGCCTGACGATGCAGGGGACACAGGTTCGTGCCCCGGTCCGGGAAGATCCCACATGCCGCGGAGCGCCTGGGCCCGTGAGCCATGGCCGCTGAGCCTGCGCGTCCGGAGCCTGTGCTCCGCCACGGGAAAGGCCACAACAGTGAGAGACGCGCGTACCGCAAAAAAAAAAAAAAAAAAAAAAAAAAAAAAATCAGCCTCCAGCCTGTTGTCCTCAGAAGAGGAGACCTCAGTCCCGGCACAAAATAAAAGGGTGGTGGGAGCAAATGAGGTTGCTTCTCTCAGTTGTTTATTTTTCCTCTCTCGTTTCCGCTGGTTTTCCTCCGGCCCCAATCCCCCTGGCCTCTGGTTTCCCGCCACTATCTGGTTAATAACCTCCCACATCAGCCTGCTCAGCCCCCCTAGGCTCCCCCTGCAATCTCTTCTCCAGGCTTTGCTGAGGCTGTATTTACCCACACACAGGATTTCCGTAGGTGGTAACCACAGGGCCTGGTGGCTCCGGCGCTGTCCCTCCTCCCCTCATGGGGGTCTATTTACAGCAGGGGAAGAATTCCAATCCCCCCCCCCCTTAAGAATGTGACCGTCCTTAGACGTCTCTCCTTCGCCAACACCCAGCTCTTGGTAAGATCACTCACCCTCACACCCGTCCCTCCCCGGTCTCCTCAAATGCAGAGACGAGAGATAAGGTACACAGGTGAGTTAACCAAGGTGGGTGGCTCACTCACTCACGAACCTCCAGGCCGAGGGTCGTGGGGCGGGACCTCCGGACGCCTCCCCGTCTGGGCCCCCATCATATCACAGGCCTTGTCAATCCAGATCCCACAGAAAAGGGATACGGCATCTCCGGCAGACATCCTCGCGAAACACGCCCCCACCCCACTGCGTTTACTCCTTCCAGGACCGTTCACTCAACACTCAGAGAAGTATCCACCTCACAGGGTGATTTGCTTTTTGTTTAGCTGTGCATGGATGGGTGATGCACATTCGGAAAAGGGCGCAAGTCGGCAGCCCAGTCAAGTTTCACAACGTGGATGTACTGAGGTAATCAGCACCCAGATGAGAATGTTTCCCACCTCCAGAAGCCCCTTCCTATACCCCAACCCGGCCGCTGCCTACCGTCTCTCATCCCCAGCCCCCAGCACCCAGCATCCCGACTTCTGACACCACACATCAGTTTTGCCTCATGGGTTTTACACTTAAGAAGCTGGATTCCAGAGATGCACAGACAAGACTTTTAATTTTTCTCCATCAACAATATCTGGGAGGCAGGAGGCTTGTTGAGCCGGCTCTGGGTGTTCTATTTTATTTTCAACTCTCAGGATCCCTAATTCCCTAACACCACATAACTGTGAGGAATTTTAGGGAAGGAGTTATCTACGTGAGAAACCCTGCAGTGGGCAGCATGCCAAGCGTGGAGGAAAAGTGGAATGAGATAAATAAGATGAAGGCGTTGTGAAGAGATAGGGACCATAAGATGAAGGCGTTGTGAAGAGATAGGGACCGCATGAAGCTGAGGCCTCCAGGAAGGGGGGGAGGTAGGGGGATGGGGACTGCAAAGGTGGCAGGAAACTGAAACACATGCTAATATTTTCACCAAAGGGAGAGAGAAAAGAGTTCCAACCGCTCCCAGCAGTCTTCAGCCCATCCTTGCCTCTTTTCACTTTTTTCTCTATTTCTGGAGATGCTATTTTAAGCAAAGCCATACTCCCTACCTCTTTACTTTAAACACCCGCTGAAAACAGAAGTATAACATACGCCACATTTGTAATTTGTGTGTGTGTGTGTGTGTGTGTGTGTGTGTGTGTGTGTGTGTGTATGTGTGGTAATTTACCCTAGTGATATCTAGGACATTCACAATATTGTGCAACCATCACCCCTATATGGATCCAGAACCTTTGTATCACCCCAAAAGGACACCTCATACTCATTAAGCAGCCACTCTCCTTCCTCAAAACCATGTTCAGATGCCACCAAGTAGGTGGCAATGCCTTCACTATATGTGTGTTGTCCAGGCCTCCTCCAATCTTGTCAAAAGGAATGCATATCTTCTCTCTTTCATACAAGGCCCACATATGTAATTTTAAATTTTCTGGTAGCCATGCTAAAAAGGTAAAAAGAAACAGGTGAAAGTAATTTTAATACTTTATCTAATCCATTTTTATGGCTGAGTAGTATTCTGTCGTATATCTATACCACACCTTCTGTATCCATTCATCTGTCGATGGACATTTAGGTTGTTTCCATTTGCAACAACATGGACGGACCCAGAGATTATCATACTAAGTGAAGTAAGTCAGAAAGAGAAAGACAAATACCATATGATATCACTTATATGTGGAATCTAAAATATGGCATATAGGAACTTATCTACAGTACAGACTTGTGGTTGCCAAGGGGGTTGGGGGGTGGGGGAGGGATGGAGTGGGAGGGTGGGATTAGCAGATACAAACTATTATACACAAATGGATAAACAACAAGGTCCTAAAGTATAGCACAGGGAACTAGATTCAATATGCTGTAATAAACCATAATGGAAAAGAATATGAAAAAGAATATAGACACATATATACGTATAACTGAATCACTGCTGTACAGCAGAAATTAACACATTATAAAACAACTATACTTCAATAAAATAAATTTTTTAAAATAACTTCTTTAATCCAATATTTCCAAACTGTTATCATTTCAGCACATCATCATCATAAAAATGATTGCTGAGCTACCTTGCACTCTTTCATTTGCACTAAGCCTTTGAAATCAGGTGTGTATCTCTCACATACCATACATCTCCACTGGACCAGCCACATTTCAGAAGCCCCACGTGGCTAACGGTTACTGTGTTAGGTGGTGCAGCTCTAAACAATTTGTAGAATGCTATCAATATGCCAAGTCATCTTTTTAAGGGTGGTTATTAAATACTGAAACGTTTTGAGGCTACAGTTTTGTTTTTAATACAAATTTATTTTCTTCATTATGAAAAATAATATACTTGGAAACTGTGGAAAGAAAAATTACCCCTAAGCCCCAGCACAAGCAAAACTATGATCACTTTCTGACACTCCGTATGTCATGGCTTCTTTGTAGTGTTTTCTCATCGTTTTGTGCCCCATACAGCGATGTTACCACCACTTTGAAGTGGAAACTGAAGGCCAGTATGACCATTTACCAGAGGCAACAACACAGCTTTCCCCAGAGTCTTGAGGAGGTTTGTGAACTAGCTTGTGTCTAAGATTCCTTCCAACCCAAACATGCCAGGGTACTAGGATGTCGTTCGTCCCTTCCACCTAACAGACACACACAGACACACAGACACATATACACATACACACACACAGAGCGCAGGTCTTCCGTTCCACCCCATAGAACAGTCTGAAAAGAGTAAGATCACCTCTACTCAGCCTTGCTAACTCTCTGGGAAAACACAGAGATCTAAACGGAAACACTTTTATTTAGCATTCATGCTCAGAAAGAAGAAAGCCTAGCAGAAACCTGACTCAGTATCCAAGAATGTAAAAACATTTCTTTTTAGATTCCCAGCAGCTTCATGCCACAATGCCCCAAGCTGGAAAGAAAAAAAAGTGCCATTTCATATGTTTATAGCAACATCTGATTTAATATTATACAGTTTTGCTTAGTCACAAACCAGAACAAATACTTTCAGATTTATTACATCCTTCCATTCAGAGACTCTATAATCATAGTTAATAATGCAGCCATTCCACAGCCCAAGAAAGAAGGTTTCTAATTTTGGGGACCAAAGATTCCTGAGAGGCAGGTTATTTTCAAGAAGGATTTAAGGTTTTCAAACTCTCAATGAAGCTTGAAATTCATCTTTTCCAGTTCACATGAAAAGAGTTTCCTCTGAATATTGGCTGGGAGGTAGAAAGAGAGGAAAACCAGTTGACAGACAGACTCTCCCAGAGCTTTTAGAGAATGTGGCAATCACTCACCAGCATTCCCAATCCTTACCTTGTCTCGCAAATGAAAACAAAATAAACACAGAGCAAACAGACAAACACAAAAACCATACCATTGACTCCCATGTTCTTTGCGCTGTTAATGCTGTATTTTGGGCTTCCTTCTTACTCGTTGATTCATTAAAAGGCACAAATTGATTTTTAGAAGAAGCAAATATTCTGACAAAGCATACTTTCTTATTATTCCCCCATGCATACATTCCCAACACAGGCATTTTTCACACGTCTGTACACAATTGTTCTGCCCCAAGCCTTGCCCGTTCCTGCCTAATTAATTCAGGATTAGTTACTGACTAATCCATCCAGGTCGTGTCTTCAGGGTTCGGCTCTCTTTCAGGGCACAGGTGTCCTCCGTTGCATCCCGATGTGGGTGCTCTGTGGTCCTCTGAGGGGTGGGGGATGCGTGTTTGGATTAGCGTGAGCACGTCGCCCAACGTGGGCGTGTCATGTTAAACCGCAATGCATTCTAGTGAGTTCCATCTCTCAAAGAAAGCCAGGATTTGTCCCTCCAGTATTTCTTTACACACCATTAAAGAGAATGCCAACGTTAAGGCAGGGTGAGAAGGTGTCAGTGAGAACTTAGTCTGCAGGGAATCAGTTAAGAGTTTAGAAGAGTCTGGGGCCCTTATAAAACTGAGGATTCCTAGGTCCCACCACAGACCTGCCACGTTGGGATATCAGGGGGTCAGATACAGGAATAGTCACTCGGAGCAAAATTCTTAGGGGATTCACATACACACTGCAGCCTACACACACCGGTCTTAAAGTTCCCTTCATTAAGTCATAAGCACATACATCAAAACAAGACGGTAGGATTAAATCAGGTTCCAGTTGAAGATACTACCGCTCTTTGAATGAATTCCTGCTAACAGATTTTTAGCAGCACGTTGCCAGAAATCAAAAGGCTTGAGTTCTGTTCTAGCCCATCACCTATAACGTGGGCAAGTTACTTAACCTTTTCAAACCTCCCTGACACTGAGTTATGCAACTAGGGGCAAGTGTGATTACAATACTGAAACAGCTTACAAAAGGCTTTCCCATCCATCCACCTCACTGGATTGTCAGGAGGATTAAATAGTGTGCAGTGGATGAACTCTCTCTGCAGACTTCACGGCACCTGACAAAGGCACAGCACAATTAAGAGTGTGGACATAGTTTCAGATGAAACGTCCTTTTTTTTTTTTTTGAGGTCAAATTATCTGTTTTATTACTGATAAAGGCTAGGCTGGAGGGTGTGGTTTAGGAATATAGAGGCAATGGAATTTCTTTTTTTTTTTTTCTCTCAGTTTAAAATTTATCCACCAAGCCTCAGACAGCACTGGGCAGTTACGGGTCTCTCCCGACTAGGACAGGGTTTTTCTGCCAAGCTCACCACTTGAACCAAGGAGACTTGAGTTCCAGCAGCTTGAAGGCAGGCAGATCCCAGGAAGGAAGGGGGAGAAGAAACAGCAGAACTCAACTGCTACACCCAAGTTTACCAAGCATTTCTCTCCTGAGAAGGAGAATGAGAGGAAGTGGGAAGGGGCCAAGACAAACTAATGCCCCTTCGTTGGATACGTCGGGGATAAGTGCGATTATAATACTCAAGCAGCCTGAGGGAAGTTACAATCTCTGCCCCCAAATTACTCAACTTTTTGTACTTTGAACCCATTGTGCTCAATCATTATGCCTATGGTCAAGCAGAAGGGGTACCACATCATCAGAGAGGGAGTCAACCTCCACCCCCAAACCAGCCACTGCTCCACTATAGATCTTCCAGGGCAGGCAGTGTGCATTTTTCTCCTCTGAGTTTCCGAGTTGGGTCAGTGAGATACATTATGTTTTTCAAGGCCTTTCTATAGTCAAGAAGAAAAAAGGTAGTTTCTCTTCAATTTTCCATCTCAAATTATTTCAAGCTACATTGGCCAACATAGCCTATCAGAGGTTAGGCAGTAAAATCATGATATCAGAATTTGTGATATCATAAAAGTACCCCAAAAATGAAATACCAACAATACGACGTTCTACACTTGAACTTAACCTTCTCAGTATCAAATTACCAGGGAGTCCCAGGTCCAAACGTTAATCCCCTTACAAGATCCAAAGAAGTGAAAAGAAGAAATGAAAGCCTGAAGTTAAATTATCTCACTCTCAATCAAGATCAAGTTCAAAGACATTCCGTTTCAATTTCTTATTCTCTTTAGCCTCAGCGAGAAGAGTTCTTGATGCTCTGGGTGGGGTTGAGGTGCTGTCAGCAGCTATAGCCTGGGCTGGCTTTCCAGGAAGGGGTCTTAGAGTTTGGATTAATTCAGCTCCAAGCCTTTCATGTGCCTCACTTTCTTTTCTTTTTTATTATTATTTTAAAATTGTGGTAAAATATGCATAACTTAAAATCTACCCTCTTAACCATTTTTAAGTGTACAGTTCAGTAGTGTTAAGTATTTTCACGTTGTGCAGCCACCACCACCATCCATCTCCAGAACTCTTTTCATCTTGCAAAACTGAAACCCTGCGCCCATTAAACAATAACTACCATCCCCTCTCCCCCAGCCCCTGGCAACCACAAGTCTTCTTTCTGTTTCTATGAATTTGACTACCTTAGATACCTCGTATGCATAGAATCATACGGTATTTGTCCTTTTGTGACTAGCTGATTTCACTGAGCATAGTGTCCTTAAGGTTCATCCATGCTGTAGCATGTGTCAGACTTTTTTTCCTTTTTAAGGCTGAATAACATTCCATTGTACAGATATAGCACAATTGTTTACCCATTTGTCTGTCGATGGACATTTAGGTTGTCCTTTTGGCTATTGGGAATAGTGCTGCTATGAACATGGGGGTAGGCGCCTCACTTAAGACCAAAAAGTTTAGACCACACAGGAGATTATCATGGCACTGTCCTCACACCAATAAATTTAGAAAATAATCCAATCCCCTGTAGAAAAGTTTCAGGCAAAAAGTCACATTTCCAAAGCCCAATATGTGCTTTTGCCAAAGGCTATAGCAGATTGAAAAGGGAAGATCCTTCTTAGAAGATATTCCTCTAAGGGAAGAAGGGTAAATGGTTTTATCTGAAGTGCTCATCAATCATTGCTAGGTGACTGTAATCCACATGGAGTTTAATGATAGTACCGTGTTTACCGAATCTGGGGGAGATGAACTCACCCCTATAAACAGTCTGCTCGCTCAGAGAGTAGCATGTGAGACCTTACTGCCTGAAACACATTTTCATGGTTCAAAATAAAAACATGATTAAACAGGGCTTAAAACAAGCATTTATTTTCTGCCTGAGAAGTTTGAAACGTGGATACTGCCAATAAAGGCCCACACTTCTGAACGTAGTGTAACGAAGACGAAAAGTATTTGACCCGTCGTACAGCTCACACCATCTGCCAACATACGGATTGCCAACTGGAATATGCAAAACGTCAGACACACATCTGTGGAAAAGGGCCTCCTCCCACAGGAAACAAGATGTTGGGGCAGGAGGATTAATATAATTAAAACTTGAAGACACCGTGTGATACGGGGAAATACAGTTGAGCAACACATGGTTGAGACTTGAAATCTGTATTTTCTTTCTTTCCAAAAGTCCTGAGAGCATAGTGAGAATACAGCTTTAAGAACTAAGATTCACCCCACCAGGCATTAACGGTGTCCAGAAACTATGTGAGCAATCTTACTTGACATCCCCAAGACGTTAATATCTGTCCAACGCCAAACTAGAGGGGGAAACATGTTAATTTTCTCAGCCTTCTAATAGCACTATACAAGATTTCTTAGCCCCACAAAAAGCTCCAAATATATTCTCTAGGACTTCAGCTGCCTTAAAATATAGGCTTGCATTTATCTTGGCCACATAAACGAGATCTGTTTGACCAATACATTTATATTTATGATGACTAAGGGCAGATTATGGTTGTTAAAATTTGTCCTTGGGACATGAAAACACTCCTCTGTCATTAATACATTCTGTAATATAAACTACGATGTCAGGTCAACGTAAAGGGTAAAAACGTTCCGAAAGTATGCACACATCATTTTTTAAAGCAATTGAGCCTAATGGAATAACAAAGGTCATCATAACAAACCATTACAGCCTTGGTCTTGGCAACTCTGGCCACAGAAGAATCTCCAAGAAACGATCATCATTCCTCCAATGTTATGGCATCCAGACGACAGGGATGGCTCTCAAATGAGTCATACGGGCTCGGATCCTCGGTAGCTATGTGAGCGCGGGACGATCAATTATTCATGTGTTTACAAAAAGCTTTCCTCGTTGATGTTAACCAGAGCTGCTTGCAAAGAAGAGCTCTCCAGCTGTCCTCGGCCGTCCTGGGCCTCCGACTAACAAGCTGCTTTAATTGCTGGCAAGTCATCTGGAAGGTGCCCCTCCCCTAGACCAAGTAAATGCCCTCCCTTTGAGACTTTATTAGGTGTAAAAATACTAATCAGAAATAATTATGACAACAATTATTTATAGTACTCCCAGCAAACTGCCAAAGGGAGACATTGAACTTGGACTTGACATAGATCCCACTGAGCTCCACAAAGAGTGGATGGAGTCTGAACCGTTGAAGATACAGGTCAGGGGCTGGTAGAGGGGCTAGAGAGGATGATGAAGGGGAGGAATCAGGGGCTGTGGGCTTCGTGAGGGAGACACAGGGAAGAACCGTCTAAAATGCTAAATGAAGGTAAAGGAGCGTGACAGAGAACCACCAGAGAGGCCTCCTCCACATGGCAGGAGCCCTTTATCTCCTTCACCCTTCCCACGAACACACCTCCCCCGCTAAGCACGACCGCTCACCCCTGGCTGGTGCTTCCCCTAGAGATCAATGCAGGGCTTCCCAAAAGATGGCTAGACCTTTGGGGAGGGCCGTGTTAAACACAAATAGAATTCTTCACTGCAGGTCAATCTAGAGCCTTCTACAGGCTGCTGGGCCTTTGGAAGAGGAGTGAGGCATGCAGGACTTCCCAAAGGTATTGGTCCACGGAATTCTTTTTTTAGGAGCATCCTTGCAGGCAGACTTTCAGAACACCCTGGACCAGTAAAACTTAGGGAAGTGCAGTGTTATGTTATCCACAGGTCTGAGAGCCACTCTGGCATCTTTGAGTGACTCTAAAATACCTGCTCTCGGCCACCACGGATTGCTTGCACTTGTCACACTCTCAGAGTTCTGGGGGCACCTGCCTGCGGTCACTGTTGGTGACAGCCTCATAGGTGGCTTTTCAAAGTCACGCTTGGCTAGTCAAACTCGCCTGGCCTCTGCACACAGTTCTAGCAAACTGGCAGCCCTCCCCCAAGGGCATCTCCGCACCCCGTTATCACTAAGGGCAGAAGGAGACGAGGAGTGTTTCTCATTGTTGGACAGCTGCCTAATTTCCATCAGGCTCACCCCGACGTCTTCCCGCCCTTGTGTGTAAGTTGCTGCTTCCCTCTCCCATTTGGGACGTTCTCACTTTTTCTGGGGAACAGCTGGGAAAGTGAGCCTTTAAGCAGTCTGCCTAGGCTCTTTCCCACGTGGTTCTTTGCAAGATCTCCAGCTGTGGGTTTGTAACTGTCTGCCGTGACTGCACCGAGACGTTGCCACCCAGAATGAAACGCACGACGACGGTGGATGTTTTGGCCTGACCCTGAATGTCCATCGTCTGCAGCTATAAGGAGACCTTTCTGAGGGTCTGCGATGGTCTACATTCCCGACCTGATATTTCAAGTGGAAGTGTGTGCAGAGGTTCAGTATCCAAAGTAAACCAGACATCAGCCCTGCCTTTGGCATTAACCAACTCATTAAATATAAAATAAACACAAGTAAATGGCTTTTAAATCTCACTGACAGAAAGCTTGGCAACTACCCCGAGATTCTAGAGGTCATTGGAACCTCTGTCTTTAAACTGGAATCTTCCTCACACTCTGAGTAGCAGAAGGAGACTCCAGACAAATGAGGGAGGTGTTAGGGTTAGAGCCCCCTTCCACTGGAGGACTCCCCTGCAGTACACGGAAGGACAGGGTCTGCGTGAGTGTGTGGCCTTTGAAACAGATTGAGTCCCTGGGGAAGTGGCTGTTACTATTGACAAGGGGTTAGAAGTTCAGGTCGAAGGCGTTCAGCTTGCCACTGGTTATAAATATCTCGGGATATTCACCGAACCAACCTTGAGTTTCCCATCAGTGCCTAACTGTTGGCTGCTCTCAGAGAACCGACATTCACGTGGTTTCCTAAATCCTGTGTGCATTCTGCCATGGGTTCACGGGGTCCCATTAGTAATGCCACTTGCTGAACTCTTATTTTTGCCTTAACCTATCTGTAGTTTCAGCATAAAGTGGATCTACTGGGGAAGGTGATGGGCCAAGGTTAACTGATTAATTATTCTAATTGCACTTCACGCCAAGTGTGTGAAAAACAAATTGCGATACATTCACCAACCAGACTACATATGTGCACCTGTTACCTTGTAACTTTACCTCAGAGCTAGGCTTGGTTCCAATGATTACTAACCTCTTTTATAAAACCAAAGTGAAACATGCACAGCTTTTGGTAAAAAGCATGTTTACCTGACAGCCCTTCAAAGACAGGCGTTCTCCGGAGGATGCTCTGTGTGTGTGTCAGGTGACAGGGTGATTGGTTTTGCCCATTCACATCGGTCAGCTTTCAAAGTCTGACTTCCTGCCAAGAAGTGAGTACAATCTGAAACTAGTCAAAGTAGCTTCCATTTATTTACAGTTTTGAAACACATTTTTCATGACTTAGCTTCCTAATACAGTCAAAGGGCAAAATGGCAACGAAAGATATACTTCCTCAGATCTTAGAGTTATATAATCTGATCAGGAGAAAAATCAGATATGGGTTTTTAAGTGAATTGGCATATGTTTTCTTTTTCACCTTTGAAAGGTTTTATTCAAAACCTAAAATAAAGCCATTTATTTCAAATCACACAATCACGTTTCTTCTCATCCATGGACTTCAGAACTTTTTCACCCTGATTTTGAGGAGGAGTAACCAGTCTTGAGTTGATGGGACCAGCGAGATCCAGAAGGACCCGTGACAGCACAGCCATGCTTTTAGAACCAAATGCCCACAGCAGAGAAACAGAGAGTACCTGGAAGGTACCCCACTTTCTTTCAAAAAATTTTTCTAGGCTAGAAAACTAAAACCCATCCACAAGTTTCCCTCTTTCCAACAGCTGAAAAGCTGAGAAAGGCTGAGCTGTCATTCAATGCCACTAGGTGGCATTATGTCCTTTTCAGACTATTTCTTTTTGCTCTTAAGACGGGCACCATGGTTTCCCTGGGCAACATCAAACAGCATCTCAGACCACATCAGGCAAGGGTGTTTCCCCTACTTAGTGCTACTGTTCACTCTCATGTACTGGGAAAAGTCTGGGCTCACCAATGGGATATATTTGATACTCCGTTTCAAGGCAAGGAAGTTTTGGTCTTGCTTTCCACATATTACATATCAGAGTCTGAATGCAACGCTGCTCTCATGAGTTGATTTTCTACCCTGACATCTCTGCTGTCCTACAGCCCAGAGGTACTGCATGCATGCTATGAAGGTCCATCAAATCCTCATGGACACTGTCTGAGATGATCTATGGAAAATGAACATCCTAAGTGTTTCCTGAAGGTCAGGCTCCTTATGCCCTTTTAAAAGCTTGTCTAGGGCTTGAGGAGAAAAGTGAAGTGACAGTCCAGCCTTATCTGGAGAGCTATTTAATTTCCATTGCATGCCGTGGGCATGGGGTACTAAAAGATTCCAGAACATTCTGCTCACTCCCCCACTCTTACTCTTTCTCTTCTCTCCTCTTTCCCTAAAGAATAGCAATGAGATGATGGAAGTTAGCCCTCTGGGTAGGTGAATGGAGAAGAAGAAGAAAGAATGATTCCACAATCACAGTTATACAAGCGATTTTTAGAATCCTGCCTTGTCATTTAAGTGACTTACTGAAGTCCTATTAAGTTATCAAAACTCTCTTTCTTCACTTTGTGCACTGGGATGCGGGAAGCACTGAGACACAAGGAAGAGTCCAAAAGACGAAAAACTTGGTGATCACAGAGCTAAAGAAAATGCCGAGGTGTCAGGTCCAAAATACAGTGCTTCAAGTGTTGGCATATTTGAGGACGTTTTTTAAAGACATCTGCTATTCCAGGACATATGATTCTTATTCCTGGCCGAGCAGGTACACAGGGTCTCCCACTTGGATGGTCCCTGGGTTTTCCAGAACAAAATACTGTCCAAAGAGAGGTGATTTTCCATATAACTTTCGCTCAGAAGGGTCACACAGGCGATAACTGCAACAGGAGACAGAACACCATAAGTCACAGCCAGCCAGAAGCAAGAGCTCAAACAGCATGTGATTTCTTCTCGCTGAAGGATCTACCCACAAAGGCCAGCGGGCTGCCCAGCTCCAGCGAGCACTGTTCCCACCCCGACTAATAGAACAGCGCCTCCTGGGGTTGTACAGTAAACTGCCCGCCCAATGCACAAACTACCAAAGCATAACCAATGGCCATATTCCCACCTCTTTTCTCCTTGGAATGTTCCCGTTTTCAGCATTAAGAGATTAGGGACTCGAGATGCTCAGACATACTTTATCACTTCCCTTTTTCCTTGGTATCTCTCCATGTCTATCATCCTACCAGTCCATCAGGCTCAGAGCCCTGAGTCATCCTTTATACCTTTTCCCTCACTTTCCACAGCTTGTCCATAGCTGCCACATCCTGAGGTTCTTCCTGTACCACATCTTTTGAATGTGCTCACTTTTTCTCCGTCATAATCTCCCTTCAAGCATCCTCAGATGACTATAATACCTTCTTTTTTTTTTTTTTGGCCACACCGCACAGCATGTGGGATCTTAGTTCCCTGGCCAGGGATCGAACCTGGGAAGTCCCTATAATAACTTCTTAACCAACCAATTTTCCTCATTCTCCCCTCTTCCACTTTCAATTCACTCTAAACACTACCCTACGTTACTTTCTTAATTTTGCTCTGGTCTTATCACTCCCGAGGCTCAGAAACTTTCAATGGATCCCCAGTGCCTGAGGAATAACATTCCAAGTCTTCGGCCTGGCATGCAAGGCTCTTGACCTGGCCCCAGCCAGCTTTTTCAAAACCTCTGCCCCTTCTGTGCACTTCTGCAGTGCTCTGTTGGATTCCTCAATGTCCTTTCACCTTGCTTTGCATTTTCCTGGCTCGGGGGTTCCTCTGTGGGATCCCCTCCCTCCATTACCCAAGCAGTAGAATTCTACCTTTTCTTCAAGGTCCAAATCAAATGCCACCTCTGCTAGGAAGGAAGCCCAGGGTCCCCCAGCCAGGAGCGGTTTCCCCATCCTCAATTTTCTCTGCTTGCCCCTTGCCCCTCACATGCCGTGTCCTACAGTGTCAGGGCATGTGTCTACCTGCTCTACTGTACAAGACAGAGAGTCCGTAGAGAGCAGGGAATGTGACTAACTCCCTCGTACTACTCACACCCAGTGCTGGGCACTATATGTCACTGGTGACCCACAATCATTTGTTGAACAGATGAATGTGTTGGTGAGTAAAATCCTGTTAGAAGTAGTATCACATCTTTGTCAGCCAGAAAACGCAAGAATCCCCAGGAAGAGTGTACATGAGATGCGTGTGAATGACACGGCAAGATTTTCCCTCACCCCACCTCCACCAGGAGAATGTTTTCCTTCTGTTTCTCATTTAAGCTAACTCCATTTTTTTTAACATCTTTATTGGAGTATAATTGCTTTACAATGGTGTGTCAGTTTCTGCTTTATAACAAAGGCTAACTCCAATTTTGCATCACTTTTATATTTAAAGCATTGTGATGGAAAGCATTTTTGTTTCATTCTACTGTGCCTTGAGAAAAAAAAATAAACTATTGCAACAAATCAGTCTTACTTTTGTTCTTCAACTCAGAAGTGGCTAATGAGAAAATGGAGAGGGTCAAATCTAGAGCTTCTTTCTGCAGACCCTCAGCTCCTCCCCAGCTGCAGGCACCATGTTGGTTTTGCTCATTGCTATATGCCTACAGCCTGGTACAGCACCTGGTACGTTGTAGCCACTCCAAAGAAGGTTGGATGAACAAATGGAGACATCAACAAATGGATGGGAACCATGAACCACTGATCCAGCCAGTCCCGTAGCCAGGTCTCTGCCATGACCTTGGACCCTGGGAAGCAGGCGCCTCTCCTAGCCTGCCTCTCCTCTGTCAGCATGCAATACCAAGGACATCTGGGGATCTGTGTCCGTTGGAGGGTGACTTCTTCAGGATCCGGGCAGATCGGCTACTTTCATGGCTTGGGATTTCTCCTTGTTGCACGCTCCGTAGCCTGAGGCTCTGATTATCTCAGGGAACTGAGAGTTGGAGTTCTGGGCATCATACATTGACACTTTATGAAGTACATCACACAGATTATCCCTTAATCCTTCCAACAAGTCTATGTGGGAATGCGTATCGTCCCCACTTTACAGGGGTCTCGCATAGGAGTGACGGACTTGGCCAAGATCACAGATCTAAGTGGTCAGGCTGGAGCCGGAACTGAGGTCTGACTCACTCCAGAGTCAGGACTTTTCCCACCAGGGATGTGATCCCTGGTCCTCCTTATACCTCCTGAGTACACGCGCAGGCCTGAGAAGAGCTGAGGGGGTTAATATTTATTCTCCTACACGAACATTCGGCCACGCGCGGGTTTCCCCTGCCCCTTCCCATCAACCACGCAGGCACACACTTACTCCCCCGGCAGGTAACTTAGGAGCGGAGGACCCACAGAAGCCGTCGCCCCTCCCAGCCCAGGACCTTAACCTGCTCGGTGTGTGTGTGGGCGGGGGGGGGGGGGTCAGGGACAAACGCAGGTGATAGTCGCAGGGGCGAGGCGACCGGCTTGTCCTGCCAGGCGCCCCAGCTCCGTTCCACCTGCGCCCCTGCTGACACCGTCCCTGCAGGGCTACCGGGGAGACTCTACAAACGAGATCAACGGCGACCCCTTGTGGGACTGAGACGGTATTGTCAGCGGTCTGTGAATTCACGGGCACACCCAGCCTTGCTCAAGAGACGGAAAACACGGCATTGCATCATACACGGATCGCCTATGATTTTTTTTCTCCAAATATATATATATTGTTGTTGATGACGATGGGATTAATAAATTACAAAGCCATTTAAAAATGCCTTTCTTGGTGCATTTTTCTCTTTCAATAAACATGAAGCAAACGACTGACTCTAATGGGAGACACAAGACGTTCTGTTTATCTTAAACAGAGGTCTCCATCCTTAAGGGCGCCGTGTGAGTGGAAACTGTTACCTATAAAGTGCTGTGCACCGGTGAGGGCTGCTTGGTTTACTCATTGACTGGTCAATGCCCAGACCCTGACTTGCAGGCAGGGTCTCTGATCACCGCCGGGTCCCCACCGAGGGGCACAGGCCACTTCTGGGACCTCCCAACCTGCTATGTACACGGCCAGATCAGGAATAAAACAGCACCGTGAAGACGCCACGGAGAGGAGGAGACAAAGGCTGAGCAGGTTGGGCTGCGTTGCATTTAACGCAGCCTCAGAAAATGGAAAGAAGTGTCTCCAGGATTTTCCCTCTCTCAGAAGGTGTCAAGTTCGTAAGCTGAGACTATCAATAACCATAGCCTAGATGGTCGTTATGTATTTTATCATCTATTAGAAAAACAGTATTTATCGCTTTATTCGGGTCAAGGGGGAGTGTGAACCAGGAGATGTATTATTAGTCCAGCTTTTACAAATAAAGAAACTGAAGCAACAAGAGCGTAGCTGACTTGCCAATGTCACACAGTTACTGGGAGGTGACAGAGCCAGACTGGCTGGTCGTCTCCTTCCAGGGCATCACTACCACTAAATCCTCCTGTCTTTAGCTCGACACAGCACAGCCTAACACAAGCGGAGAGCGGCAAACGCCCTTACTGTCCAAGTGTTCCTGCAGCCAACAAAACCAGTGCATCCACAGAACACATGAGCTTTATTCTTTCTACTGCAAGCAACAGCGATAGACCCCCAGCACTCCTGTGGGATCAGTGTGGGAGCCCCTCTCCCTTCAGAAAGAAAAGAATAATTCCCTCTTCATATTTTCAAGCCAGCAGACCAGCCTCCACCGTGCTTCGGGCTGTATCTCCCAGACAAAGGCCCCGCTGGGCCTGAGGCCCATAGCTATTCAGCACTGGTCTCCCTGCTGAGAACCTGTATTCCCGAAGCAGCACAGCCCTGGGTATGGGGGACCCAGGAAGAGGGAAGGCAGTGCGGCTCCCAGCATCCTGCCGGAGAGCCGGAGAGCAGAGAGGTTGCTCCCGACACCGCTTTGCTTCGCTTCCGTGATTTATGTCAGGCAGCCGGGGCCTTGCTCTTCCCGATTTATGGCCGTCTGTCCTGGGGAGAACATAAATTATTGCATCTATGGCAATTTACATCTCAGTAAGATACAGGGGAAGACACCTAGGCTGGCACCCATCTCCTGGGGTATTAGGAGAAATTAGGTTGGGATGGTTCCTGAGAGCCTGCAGGGGACCAGGAGGGCTGTGCCGCTTCCGGAGACCCTGCCTGCTTGCCCTGGCTCTGCGTTGGGCTCAATTACCCTCCTTCTAGAAACACAGGGCTCCCGATGGGCTGGGGGGAGGCACTGAAGATTCAGAGGACTGGCCCAAACCCAGGCACTTTGTGGATCCAGAGGGAAAGGTGCGAGACTCCAAGCACAGGGTTGGGAAGAGAGAAAGAACAAGATGTAAAAAGAAAAAAGCATGACGGGGACTGGGTGGTCCAGTGGTTAGGGTTCCGTGCTCCCAATGCAGGGGGCCGGGTTCCATCCCTGGCCAGGGAACTACATCCCACATGCCACAACTAAAAAGATCCCGCACGCGGCAACGAAGATCCCACGGGCCGCAACGAAGGCCTGGCACAGCCAAGTAAATCAAATAAATAAATATTTTTTTAAAAAAGGATGACGGTCAATTCCCCAAATCACCTGTCTGGTTTGCACACAGAACCATCGAGGCCTGTCCACCAGGGCCTGAGCCAGAGGGGGGCCTGCGGATCACCTGGTAGAACCAGGGCTCCCAACACCCACGACAGGACGCCTTCCCGGGTCCACCCTGCCTCCGTCCTCCGTGTAGCTCCTCCGCGGGCACAGGAAAGTGGGAAGACCAAACTCTGATTTGTTCTCGTGGTGAGTGAGCCAGCACATTCTGAGGAATCGCTAGTCCATCGCTGTGGGTTCTCAGAACCACTCCGCTCTGGAATGTCCCACCACATCTAGTAAACTCTTCCCCAACATTTTATTGGGACCATCCTCAAACAGGCAAACAAGTTCAAAGAATTTTAAAGAGACCATCCAATTACCAACCATCTGGACCCTACATATAACATTTTACTGTATTTCCTTTATCACGTATTTATCCATCCATCCTTCCATCACAATTTTTTTTTCCATTTCCAAGTAAGTTGCAGACTTCAGTAAATTTCACCTCTAAACAGTTCAGCTGGGAAATCATTTCCTAGGGTTAAAATTTCTTAACTTTGTGGGGAGGGGATAAAATTTACACGGAGTGAAATGTACAAATCTTAAGTGTTCCATCGTATTAACTTTTTACAGAAAATTAATATTGTTTTGGGTGTTGAGAGATACACAACATCCCTCAAAAGGATGGGATTTGCCTTAAGCTGGTCTGTAGCCCCTTCTTTGAATATTCCCACAAATCTACAACCCATGGTGGGGACTCAGACAAAAAGCAGCCATTTGCCCTTCACATCAAGAATTCCTCTCTGTACCTCCCCTCCCAACCTCCTTCCAACCCACCTTGTTTGAGACTGTTCCTGACCTCCCTCTCTCTGCCACGTGGCCTGGCCCCTGGAAGGCCAGCTATTTACCTCGCTGTAGCCTGGCCTTGTGCACGACACTGGTCTCCATGGACCACAGGTGCCGGCTTCATGCTTGGAGGCAACGTGCTGTTTGGGACAGAGCCCCTTGTCCCAGGCTTCAGCCTGCCAGGGAGGGGCCAGATTAGTAGCTTCTGGGACAGCAGGATCAGCAGAGAGGGGTGGAGACTAGATTGTTGGTTCAAAGAGGGCCATGAGCTTGATGAGAGATGGAACGAAAGAGACCCCCATTCCAGGGGAACAAGTTGGGTCACACAAGCCCAAGCATAGCCAGCCCTTAATGCGCTCTTTCATGAGGGCTTTGATGTCAGATGACCAAACTTCCACTGCATTCTTTCCTCAAGTCTTCCAGGGTTTTGCCTAAAGCAGGGACCACCATCCTCCCCGCCTTCCCCCTCCCCCCCTGCAAGTGATACCCGAGGACGCATGTCAGGGTCAAAGCCGAGGGTCTCAGGGGCTGCAGAGATGAGACCTGACGCCCCACCTGTGATCCTGCATTCAACATGGAAGGGACCAGTGAAGACGAGCATTTCAGGGTTTCAGCAACATCCTGGCCGTAGATTCGGCAGATAACAGCACAGAAGTGTGTGAATCATGAATTGTTGTTTTAGCAAAAGTACTGCAGGTTGATTATAGAAAGTTTAGAGGCTACATACCAGCATATATATTTTCTCCATAATTTCATTACCAAAAGAGCCATGAATGTTTCAGTTTACAGCCTGCCAGGCTTTTAGCTACTCAGGCACATTTATATATTTTAAAAAGGAAAATCAAATAAACAAAAAAGTCAATACTATATATGTTCATTTGTAATCAGCTTTTTAAAATGAATCTTATCTTAAATATCATTCCATGCAATTTAAACTCATTGTCTGTCATTGTCTTTCATTAAAAATTTGTTATGGGACTTCCCTGGCAGTCCAGTGGTTAAGACTCTGCGCTTCCACCGCAGGGGCCTCTGGTTCGATCCCTGGTTGGGGAACTAAGATCCCTCATGCCATGCGGCACCGCCAAAAAAAAAAAAAAATTGCTATCATGAAAATTTTAACATAAACATAAAAGTAGAAAAAACGGTGCAATGAATCCCCACGTAATTATCACCCAGATTCTATTTATCAAGATTTGACACATTTTTCCACATGTTCTTTTGCTAAAATAATAGACAGCACACCCCAGATATCACATCACTTCACTCCTACATACTTCAACATGCTTCTCTTAAAACATATAGGCATTTCTTTTTTTTTTTTTTTTTTTTTTTT